>NC_034175.2:74535024-74732524 GCF_002021735.2 Oncorhynchus kisutch | reverse complement strand
CAGGGTAGCCTAGTGGTTAGAGCGTTGGGGCGGCAGGGTAGCCTAGTGGTTAGAGTGGAGGGGCGGCAGGGTAGAGCGTTGGGCCAGTAACAGAAAGGTTTGCTGGATTGAATCTGCCACGGTAGAAATCTGTCGTTCTGCCGCTGAGCAAGGCAGTTTAACCCACTGTTCCCTGGTAGGTGGTCATCGTAAATAAAAATGTGTTCTTTAACTGACTTGGCTGGCTAAATAAAGGATAAATAATAATGCTGAAATCCTCTGAAGAAATGATCCTCAAGTCCCAACAGCTAACTGATTACCTGTGACAAATAACTCTACAACCTGTGGCTGTAACATCCCCCCCCCCCCCCCCCTGAAAACCTTTCCACCTGGAAGACTAAGAGGTTTTCAACCATAACGATAATGGCAGATTGTTAAGAAAACAAAGTTAACATATGGAATTGTTTTTAAAAAATACGGCAGTTGGCCTGTACTACTACGACAGCACATAGACATTGAATAACACATTCATAAACGGCCAAAAATACAACAGGGAAATGCATCATAAGGAATAAGGTTTTGAAGTGTCTGTCCTATAGAGCTAGGAGATAGGCGAAAGCTCAGGAAATATATATATATATTTTTTTGGGGGACAACTTTTTGTTGGCAGAAATCTACCTCCATTCTTCCATTAGTTCGTAAGGGTTACTTTCAGACGAGTTCGTGAAACACACTACCATTGTGTTCGTGAGAGTCTCGCCTTTCCATAGAATGGACATATTAGTTTTGTAGGCCAAACCGTTCGGAGTAGACCGTTTTGTGAGAAATGACCATTTTTGGGACGTCTCCTGGTCTGACAAACACAGCTGAAGCTCGGCAGATGTGGAAGGCCGCCATTGGTGGATGCAGTAGATTGAGACACAGATCATGAACCAAACCTGATATCTCTAGTTTAAACTGATATCTCTAGTTTAAACTGATATCTCTAGTTTAAACTGATATCTCCAGTTTAAGCTGATATCTCTAGTTTAAACTGATATCTCGAGTTTAAACTGATATCTCTAGTTTAAACTGATATCTCTAGTTTAAACTGATATCTCTAGTTTAAACTGATATCTCTAGTTTAAACTGATATCTCCAGTTTAAACTGATATCTCCAGTTTAAACTGATATCTCCAGTTTAAACTGATATCTCTAGTTTAAAATTATATTTCTAGTTTAAACTGAGTTTAAACTGATAGTTCCAGTTTAAACTGATAAACTGATATTTGATGGGGATAAAAAATGTATGTTTCTTAGATTGACAAACGGGTGCGTCCATAGACACTTTAAGGATCAAGCAAAGTTTTACTCTTGAATTTATGTAGGCTTGCCATAACAAAAGGGGTTGAGTACTTATTGACTCAATACATTTGAGTGATATCTCTTGCTTGCGTCAATAGACTCTTAAGGGTTGACTGTTGCCGTGGGGGAGAGAGAGAAGAGAGGCTACCTGGTGATGTAAGCGCTTATTCAATGCAGTCCACCGTCTCTACGGGGTCGTTCCTATTTACCGTGGCGCCTCTTCTGTTAACCTTCATGACTATAGATGTGAACGTCACATACGCGCCATCACCAGACAAACGTTTCTCTGTGTCGAATTTAATTATTTATTGTTCCCAGTTATTGCTTTTTAATGAGGAGCAGGCAGGTCACTTTTGTTCCAGAAGCCGGTGTGATGACTAACTGCACAGCTGCCAAATGCAAACAGCCGGGGAAGGTTTTAACCAGTGCTTTATTTGTAAATCGGGAGGTGTCTGAACAAAATTGAGCTCGAGAGAGGTGGTTGACCCGGGGGGCTCTGATGTACTGGAATGAATTCGAAAAAAAGTGACAAAAGGTGTTTCTTAGAGTGCCTGATAATAGTGATAATGGATATAATGGTGATAACGATGTTAATTGTAATAATAGTGATAGTGATGTTAATGGTAATAATAGTGATAATGGTGTGAAAGGTGATAATGGCGATAACTATTATAATGGTAATACTAGTGGTAATGAAGTCAATGGTGATAATGGTGATAATAGTGATAGTGCTGTTAATGGTAATAACAGTGATACTGGTGAAAATGGTGATACTGGTGATGACGTTGATGATGGTGATAATGGTAATAACAACGATAATGGTGCTAATGGTGTTAACGGTGATAATGATTACTTTGACAGAATGTTTCCTAAAAGATCAAATGTGGTTACATTTCATTTAAATGTTGTTAATGTTTTAGCAACGTTCTCCAACTGACATTGGGAATGTTCTCAAATAGTTCAGAGAACGTTAAATAACTCAGCTCACAGTTTCCTACAAATCAAATCAAATGTATTTATATAGCCCTTCGTACATCAGCTGATATCTCAAAGTGCTGTACAGAAACCCAGCCTAAAACCCCAAACAGCAAGCAATGCAGGTGTAGAAGCACGGTGGCTAGGAAAAACTCCCTAGAAAGGCCAAAACCTAGGAAGAAACCTAGAGAGGAACCAGGCTATGTGGGGTGGCCAGTCCTCTTCTGGCTGTGCCTGGTGGAGATTATAACAGAACATGGCCAAGATGTTCAAATGTTCATAAATTACCAGCATGGTCGTATAATAATAAGGCAGAACAGGTGAAACTGGAGCAGCAGCACGGTCAGATGGACTGGGGACAGCAAGGAGTCATCATGTCAGGTAGTCCTGGGGCATGGTCCTAGGGCTCAGGTCCTCCGAGACAGAGAAAAAAAGAGAGAATTAGAGAGAGCATATGTGGGGTGGCCAGTCCTCTTCTGGCTGTGCCGGGTGGAGTTTATAACAGAACATGGCCAAGATGTTCAAATGTTCATAAATGATCAGCATGTTCGAATAATAAGAAGGCAGAACAGTTGAAACTGGAGCAGCAGCACGGCCAGGTGGACTGGGGACAGCAAGGAGTCATCATGTCAGGTAATCCTGGGGCATGGTCCTAGGGCTCAGGTCCTCCGAGAGAGAGAAGGAGAGAATTAGAGAACGCACACTTAGATTCACACAGGACACCGAGTAGGACAGGAGAAGTACTCCAGATATAACAAACTGACCCTAGCCCCCCAACACATAAACTACTGCAGCATAAATACTGGAGGCTGGACAGGAGGGTTCAGGAGATACTGTGGACCCATCCGAGGACACCCCCAGACAGGGCCAAACAGGAAGGATATAACCCCACCCACTTTGCCAAAGCACAGCCCCCACACCACTAGAGGGATATCTTCAACCACCAACTTACCATCCTGAGACAGGGCCGAGTATAGCCCACAAAGATCTCCGCCATGGCACAACCCAAGGGGGGGGGCCAACCCAGACAGGATGACCACATCAGTGAATCAACCCACTCAGGTGACGCACCCCTTCCAGGGACGGCATGAGAGAGCCCCAGTAAGCCAGTGACTCAGCCCCTGTAATAGGGTTAGAGGCAGAGAATCCCAGTGGAAAGAGGGGAACCGGCCAGGCCCACTTGCTTCAAGATGTCCACCATTGTTCCTGTTCCCAAGAAGGCAAAGATAACTGAACTAAATGACAATCTCCCCATAGATCACTTCTGTAATCAAGAAGTTCTTTGAGAGGTTAGTTAAGAATTGCACATTATCCTATCCCATCGGTACAAGAGGAATACCTATGTTAGAATGCTGTTCATTGACTACAGCTCAGCATTAAACACCATAGTATCCTCCAAGCTCATCATAAAGTTTGGGGCCCAACCCCACCCTGCACAACTGTGTCCTGGACTTCCTGGTGTACCGCCCCCAGGTGGTGAAGGTAGGAAACAATACATCCACTTCAATGATCCTCAACACAGGGGCCCCACAAGGGTGTGTGCTCAGTCCCCTCCTGTACTCCCTGTTCACCTATGACTGCGTGGCCACTCACGCCTCTAACTCAATTATCAAGTTTGCAGACGACACAACGGTAGTAGGCCTGATACCAACAATGACGAGACGGCCTACAGGGAGGAGGTGAGGGCCCTGTGAGAGTGGTTCCAGGAAAATAACCTCTCACTCAATGTCAGCTAAACAAATCAGCTGTTCGTGGACTTCAGGAAACAGCAGAGGGAGCACGCCCCTATCCACATCGATGGGACCGCAGTGGAGAAGGTGGAAAACTTCAAGTTCCTCGGCGTACACATCACTGATGATCTGAAATGCTCCACAGCACCTCTTCAAACTCAGGTAGCTAATGAAATTTGGCTTGGCCCCTAAAACCCTCACAAACTTTTACAGATGCACAATTGAGAGCATCCTGTCGGGCTGTATCACCGCCTGGTACGGCAACTGCACCATCTACAACTACAGGGCTCTCCAGAGGGTGGTGCGGTCTGTCCAACGCATCCCTGGGGACAAACTACCTGCCCTCTAGGACACCTACAGCACCTGATGTTATCAACCACCCGAACAATGGTCTGTACACTCTGCTGCCATCCAGAAGGCGAGGTCAGTACAGGTGCATCAAAGCTGGGACAGAGACTGAAAAGCAGCTTCGATCTTATGGCCATCAGACTGTTAAATAGCCATCACTAGCACTGTTAAACAGCCATCACTAGCCAGCTACCACGCTGTTATGTAACCCTGCACTTTAGAGACTGCTACCCTGTGTACATGGACATGGAATCCCTGGTCACTTTAATAATGTTTACATACTGCTTTACTCATCTCATATGTACAGTGCCTTGCGAAAGTATTCGGCCCCCTTTTGCCGACCTTTTGCCACATTTCAGGCTTCAAACATAAAGATATAAAACTATATTTTTTTGTGAAGAATCAACAACAAGTGGGACACAATCATGAAGTGGAATGACATTTATTGGATATTTCAAACTTTTTTTTTTTACAAATAAAAAACGGAAGAATTGGGCGTGCAAAATTACAGAGTTACATATTTTTACCTTGTAAGCTCGGGGATTTAATCCAACTTTCGGTTGCCCAACGCTCTAACCACTAGGCTACCTGCCGCCCCTACACTCTAACCACTAGGCTACCTGCCGCCCCTACACTCTAACCACTAGGCTACCTGCCGCCTCTACACTCTAACCACTAGGCTACCTGCCGCCCCTACACTCTAACCACTAGGCTACCTGCCGCCTCCACACTCTAACCACTAGGCTACCTGCCGCCTCCACACTCTAACCACTAGGCTACCTGCCGCCTCCACACTCTAACCACTAGGCTACCTGCCGCCTCTACACTCTAACCACTAGGCTACCTGCCGCCTCTACACTCTAACCACTAGGCTACCCTGCCACCTCCACACTCTAACCACTAGGCTACCTGCCGCCTCCACACTCTAACCACTAGGCTACCTGCCGCCTGTACACTCTAACCACTAGGCTACCTGCCGCCTCTACACCCTAACCACTAGGCTACCCTGCCACCTCTACACTCTAACCACTAGGCTACCTGCCGCCTCTACAATCTAACCACTAGGCTACCTGCCGCCTCTACACTCTAACCACTAGGCTACCTGCCGCCTCTACACTCTAACCACTAGGCTACCTGCCGCCTCTACACTCTAACCACTAGGCTACCTGCCGCCTCTACACTCTAACCACTAGGCTACCTGCCGCCTCTACACTCTAACCACTAGGCTACCTGCCGCCTCTACACTCTAACCACTAGGCTACCTGCCTCCCCAACACTCTAACCACTAGGCTACCTGCCTCCTCTACACTCTAACCACTAGGCTACCTGCCGCCTCTACACTCTAACCACTAAGCTACCTGCCTCCCCAACACTCTAACCACTAGGCTACCTGCCTCCCCAACACTCTAACCACTAGGCTACTTGCCGCCTCTACACTCTAACCACTAGGCTACCTGCTGCCCCTACACTCCAACCACTAGGCTACCTGCCACCCCTAACTGTACATACTGTATTCTCTTCTACAGTATTCTAGTCTATGCCACTCCGATATTGCATGATCTAATATTTATATATTTCTTAATTAAATAATTTTACTTTTAGATTAGTGTGTATTGTTGTGAATAGTTAGATACTACTGCACTGTTGGAGCTAGCAACACAAACATTCTGTTACACCACCACAATAACATCTGCTAAATATGTGTATGTGACCAATTAAAATGGTATTTTATTTTATTTTAATTTGTTTGAATAGACTAAAATGAACAGCTTTTTGTGCGTAAAAATTCAGTGGACTAATTCCATGGCTAGAGTACATAAGATTATAGGTTCAAATCTCACTGATGCTGTTTCACAATAGAAAATGTATGTTTTCTGTATGATTAAGGACTATGGAAATTAATTTCCATTTGTTCCTCTCTGTGCTTAGAGTAAAAAAAAGAAACGTTGTGAAACATGCAGTGAATAAAACTTCACAGGAAAACTTTCAAGAAACCAGAGTAAGACATTCCCAGAATCTCCCTGCAACCTAAATATAAATCAGAACAGGCAACATTTTCATTTTTTTTTTGCCTACAGAAATAGGCTACAATTATAGTGTATTTGATTTTGAATAATTTAAAAATAATTAATAGGCTGACATGTTACCTTACAGAATATCTCATCATACCCACTCATCCCACTTCCTCTCTCATTCCTCTCTCATTCCTCTCTCCTCTCTCCTCAACAATTTGATGAAATGAGTTTCGTTGTGAAAACATGTCAATTTCGATGTTCACAAACAGATTTCAGTTGGTTTTGGATTTTGTGTCTTAAGTGGATGGGCTACTGCCTGTCTGTTCTTATCAAACTGCAGATGCGGTCCTGCCTGCCCACTAGGCCAGAATTCAGGAAGGCAGGCCACTGCCAAAACGTGTCAGAAATGCAACCACAAATAATGTGGCATATCTTACCATAACAGTACAATTCTAGAGGCCTAAGGGGGAAAATAAGACTAATGTGCGTATTAGATACTTTAAAATAAATTATGCAGTGCAACACCGGAGAGATGGGAAGTTGCAGGCTTATGTCTATCAGAGCAGAGACATACATGCACACACACGTTTGTCTCTCTCTCACCACAGAAACGGGCACACCTTGGTCTCAAAACCTACAAAGTTACGCAAACATAATCTCCGGTCCCAGCGCCCGAATCAATTCACAGAATATCAGCCCCAGGCTGATATTTCACATTAGGGGGGGGTGAAGATCTCTCTCTGATCTTATGATCTCTGTTGTTGGATTTATTACGTTGCAAACAGTCGAAAAGTATTGTTTATTAGATGTATGCTACCGGATCCGGGCAAACGGGCATAGGTTCCGGAAGGCATGCGTCCAAAACTGAGAGGATCCTGTTCCGGCAGCATAAGGCTGAATTAAAGGACTTCTCGTATTGCTAAACAAGCAACAACCTTAGGCTGCCACCTTAGTGTTTTCCCCATCCACATTTACTGAGAGTCAAGTTTGGTTTCCCCATGTGTGGAAGCCTGATGATGAATAGGCTATTCACACAAACCCACGTTTTTAAAATAGGGCGGTTCCACAAACCAGCAGGCGAAGTTTATTATTTCCCCGTTGCTTTTATTCAACATACCATTCGGTACGTATTGGCTGAGAACCGTAATCCAATCGCTTGCGAGTAAGGGCGGGGAGATGACGGAAACCAAGAGGCGGGGCCGTGGTAAAGTTTTCCAGTACCACGGACAGGGCTAGACTGCAGGGAATCAAGGCTGGGAGGAGAGGGGCTGTCAACAACCGCGACAAATCGTCTTGACGACTTCATTTGACCTGATTCCACTCTCGTTTACCTGTTCCTCTTCTTGGTTCGCACGATGGTTGACTTTATTTTCGAGTTGTGATGCCAAGAGAGTGGAAGCGAGCTGCATTGTCTCTCTGCATAGATCTTTCTCACTCTCCATTCTGCCAAAACAGTGCGATTTCTGTTTGAAGCATTGTTTAGGTAGTATATTGGTAACTGTTTGATCATTTAGCTGGTTATCTGTATAGTTAGTCGCTCATAATTGTTGCAGTTAATTGATTTACATTTTTTAGTTTGTCTTTTGCCGTCATGCTTTATTGTAATGCGGTTTTAGCAGGCTAAAGAAACATGAAGTTTCTTAGGTGAAATCCTTACTGTGGCATACTCTGGTGCGCAATAGACCTCCATTAGCAATTGGCTAGTCTCTTTTACCAATAAGCATCCCCATCAAACCAAGATAAACAATTTTGTGGACGGAAGCCTAAGTGCACGATGAGGTCCCTCCAGGACTTTTTGAATTGCACTTAAAAAGGAGAGCGAAGGAGAGAGAGGCTACAGGAAGCGACGCCTGCCAACCCTCAAAAACACCAAACATTCTCGCCTCATCTTAACCTTTGAAAATAATTACAACTCTTGATTAGGTTGCTAGAATATTTTGATATAGACGTTCTTATTTCTCAGTAAACTAAAGGAAGATGAAGAAGTTTCGGAAGGTACTGGATGGCCTGTCTTCCTCCTCTCAGGGGGCTGTCGCGTCCCCGTCATGCAGCAATGCAGCCGGTACCCCGCCCACTCCACAGGATATCCATGTCCAGGAGACGCTACTCTCGGAAAACTTTCACATATGCAAGGTGAGTAGTGTGTGTGTGTGTACGCGCGTGTGTGTGTGTGCCTAGTTTCCCCCTGTCATATGTCTTAAATGGACCGATGATGGTGTATAAAACCATCCAAGCTAAAAGCCTATCCTTCCCATCAGCATTGTTACAAGGGCCAGATGAATGCATGCCGACTAGCGGTTACCGTATCGGTAGACAAACAGTGGTAGTGAAATGTTAACGCAGGCCCGCTCCTGCATTGCTTTTTGGGGATGGAGTAGGTTATATGTTTGTTGTGTGGAATCGAGTAGCCAACAGAACCTAGCAGATTGCGTAGATTGACTGCCATGTTGCCAGGTCTTCTGGATGCTACTCAGTCAAAGGTTCTCATCTTAAACCAGTTACCAACATCTGAGCATCTCATCTTAGACATTCTGCCTGCTTCAGAGCTTCTCATCTTAGACACTCTGACTGCGTCTAGCCCTCCACTCCTAGACACGCTGTCTACAGTATATCTAGACCTCCACTCCTAGACACGCTGTCTACAGTATATCTAGACCTCCACTCCTAGACACGCTGTCTATAGTATATCATAACCTCCACTCCTATCCTAGACACGCTGTCTACAGTATATCTGAACCTCCACTCCAAGACCCGCTGTCTACAGTATATCTAGACCTCCACTCCAAGACACGCTGTCTACAGTATATCTGAGCCTCCACTCCTAGACACGCTGTCTACAATATATTTAACCCTCCACTCCTAGACACGCTGTCTACAGTATATCATAACCTCCACTCCTAGACACGCTGTCTACAGTATATCATAACCTCCACTCCTATCCTAGACACGCTGTCTACAGTATATCTGAACCTCCACTCCAAGACCCGCTGTCTACAGTAAATCTAGACCTCCACTCCAAGACCCGCTGTCTACAGTATATCTAGACCTCCACTCCAAGACACGCTGTCTACAGTATATCTAGACCTCCACTCCAAGACACGCTGTCTACAGTATATCTAGACCTCCACTCCTAGACACGCTGTCTACAGTATATCTAGACCTCCACTCCTAGACACGCTGTCTACAGTATATCTAGCCCTCCACTCCTAGACACGCTGTCTACAGTATATTTAACCCTCTACTCCTAGACACGCTGTCTACAGTATATCATAACCTCAACTCCTAGACATGCTGTCTACAGTATATCTGAACCTCCACTCCTAGACACACTGTCTACAGTATATCTAGCCCTCCACTCCTAGACACGCAGTCTACAGTATATCTAAACCACAACTCCTAGACACGCTGTCTATAGTATATCTAGACCTCCACTCCTAGACACGCTGTCTACAGTATATCTAGCCCTCCACTCCTAGACACGCTGTCTACAGTATATTTAACCCTCCACTCCTAGACACGCAGTCTACAGTATATCTAAACCACAACTCCTAGACACGCTGTCTATAGTATATCTAAACCACAACTCCTAGACACGCAGTCTACAGTATATCTAAACCACAACTCCTAGACACGCTGTCTATAGTATATCTAAACCACAACTCCTAGACACGCTGTCTATAGTATATCTAACCCTCCACTCCTAGACACGCTGTCTATAGTATATCTAAACCACAACTCCTAGACACGCTGTCTATAGTATATCTAACCCTCCACTCCTAGACACGCTGTCTATAGTATATCTAAACCACAACTCCTAGACACGCTGTCTATAGTATATCTAGCCCTCCACTCCTAGACACGCTGTCTATAGTATATCTAAACCACAACTCCTAGACACGCTGTCTACAGTATATCTAAACCACAACTCCTAGACACGCTGTCTACAGTATATCTAAACCACAACTCCTAGACACGCTGTCTATAGTATATCTAAACCACAACTCCTAGACACGCTGTCTATAGTATATCTAAACCACAACTCCTAGACACGCAGTCTACAGTATATCTAAACCACAACTCCTAGACACACTGTCTACAGTATATCTAAACCTCCACTCCTAGACATGCTGTCTATAGTATATCTAGCCCTCCACTCCTAGACACGCTGTCTACAGTATATCTAAACCTCCACTCCTAGACACGCAGTCTACAGTATATCTAAACCTCCACTCCTAGACACGCTGTCTATAGTATATCTAAACCTCCACTCCTAGACACGCTGTCTATAGTATATCTAAACCTCCACTCCTGGACTCAGGGTCTGACTGGACCTTATAACTCAGTCTGGGTTCTATTTTGTTATGTGCTTAATCTAATAATAGATGGATACAACTTTTCAGCACTTAGATAGAGCCTGTGTCTTGGCCACATTCCTCTCACATGCCACTAGATGTTCAGTGGTGCAGGCCTGTATGTCCTATGCTGTGTCTTATCACAGGGGTGGACTGCCAGATGTAACTTTTTTTTATTTTTTTGCACAAAATTATAATTATCTGGCTAATAATGAGGGGCCACATGGGAAAAGAGATGTGCCTTCAAAATAATGGCACCACGGGTGGTTGTATTTGTGCACAGCTGGCTGCTCATTGACTTATCACCGTCAGGCCATGGTTTGGAGGGGAGGGGCTTAGGTTTCCTAGAGGTATTATCGTCGCCATGCCATGGTATGTAGGGGAGTTAGCCTAGCGCAATTATCACCGTCAGGCCAAGGTTTGTAGGGGAGTTAGCCTAGCAGTATTATTACCGTCTGGCCAAGGTATGGAGGGGAGTTAGCCTAGGTCTATTATTACCGTCAGGCCAAGGTATGGAGGGGAGTTAGCCTAGCAGTATTATTACCGTCAGGCCAAGGTATGGAGGGGAGTTAGCCTAGCTATATTATTACCGTCAGGCCAAGGTATGGAGGGGGTTAGCCTAGCGCTATTATCGCCGCAGGCCAAGGTATGGAGGGGAGTTAGCCTAGCAGTATTATTACCGTCATGCCAAGGTATGGAGGGGAGTTAGCCTAGCTATATTATTACCGTCAGGCCAAGGTATGGAGGGGGGTTAGCCTAGCGCTATTATCACCGCAGGCCAAGGTATGGAGGGGAGTTAGCGTAGCGCTATTATCACCGCAGGCCAAGGTATGGAGGGGAGTTAGCCTAGCTCTATTATTACCGTCAGGCCAAGGTATAGAGGGGAGATAGCCTTGCAGTATTATTACCGTCATGCCAAGGTATGAAGGGGAGTTAGCCTAGCGCCATTATCACCGCAGGCCAAGGTATGGAGGGGAGTTAGCCTAGCTCTATTTATTACCGTCATGCCAAGGTATGGAGGGGAGTTAGCCTAGCAGTATTATTACCGTCAGGCCAAGGTATGGAGGGGAGTTTGCCTAGCAGTATTATTACCGTCAGGCCAAGGTATGGAGGGGAGTTAGCCTAGCAGTATTATTACCGTCATGCCAAGGTATGGAGGGGAGTTAGCCTAGCAATATTATTACAGTCAGGCCAAGGTATGGAGGGGAGTTAGCCTAGCGCTATTATCACCGTCAGGCCAAGGTATGGAGCGGAGTTAGCCTAGCAGTATTATCACTGTCAGGCCAAGGTATGGAGGGGAGTTAGCCTAGCAGTATTATCACTGTCAGGCCAAGGTATGGAGGTAAGGGGTGGCAGATGGCATCAGACCATGGTGTGGAGAGGAATTTTGGATCCCACCATATATTTCCTTCTTTTCCCTCGTTTCCCTCTCCTCCCTCTTCCACAGGTAGTGCTCTAGTGTCGGAGAGTCTATGACATATCTATATATCCCATAAAAGTGAGCGGGCGAGCAGAGATATCCTTGCGGTGCTGTTGGGCTGATGTGATTGTCGTGGCACTATTTATAGAAATATGCCCCGCCCATTGCAGCCCAGCTGATGTATTTGGAGCTGACTGCAGCGATTATTCCTTGCCCTGAAGAGAGGGGAATTTTGGATCCCACCTTAAATAATTAATTGAGGAGCGAGCAAGACCGTTAGTACAATAACATAGTAGCTCAAGCAGAGGGAAAAGTATGGGGGGGAATAGTTTAGTTTAAGGAGGTGCAGGCAGTTGACTGCCAAGCAGAGGGAAATGGGGATGGGGGGATCGTTTTAAATGATGGAACATAAGGAGGGGCAGGCAGTTGACTGCCAAGCAGAGGTGAAGGATGCTGAAGGGAGCATCTGAGGACTGACACTGGAGAAAGTTCTGGAAAGAATCATGTGTTGGACAAGGCAAGGCCCTGTAGATATGATACATTCTGACGGCGGCCAGTACTTATTAGAATTTCCAGTTGTATGAAGTACTTAAGTAAAAATACTTTAAAGTACTACCTAAGTAGTTTTATGGGGATGATCTGTACTTTACTATTTATATTTCTGCCAACTTTTACTTTTAAATCACTCACTCCTCAATAAAATATACGTTTTACTACATACGTTCTCCCCGACACCTAAATGTACTTGTTACATTTTGACAGGAAAATTATACAATTCACAACCTTCTCAAGAGAACATCCCTGGTCATGCCTACGGCCTGCTTTTTTGGTAAATTATGTTTGAGTGTGCCCCTGGCTATCCATCAACGAAACATTAAAAAAATATTGTGCTGTCTGGTTTGCTTGATTTAAGGATTTTTAAATGGTTCATATATGGAGCTCGGTAGTGATGCCTCTGGTCTCATGGGGCTCGGTAGTGATGCCTCTGGTCTCATGGGGCTCGGTAGTGATGCCTCTGGTCTCATGGGGCTCGGTAGTGATGCCTCTGGTCTCATGGGGCTCGGTAGTGATGCCTCTGGTCTCATGGGGCTCGGTAGTGACGCCTCTGGTCTCATATGGGGCTCGGTAGTGACGCCTCTGGTCTCATGGGGCTCGGTAGTGACGCCTCTGGTTTTATATGGGGCTCGGTAGTGATGCCTCTGGTTGCGTGAGGCCTTTCGGGCCAAACACATGTCAAGCTGCAGCTCTGCCACCAGTGGTGCTGTCACACGTCTCTCACCATACCGGGTCCACAGGGACAGACGGTAAAGGCGGGCGGTAGCGTGAGTTGAGAAGCACGCTATTGCACAGTTGTTCTACCAATAACAGATAGAGCTATTATCGTGTTTTGCTATTTTAAAGCTCCAATGAAATGGTGTTCATATTTGTATTTCTTTCCCTTTTAAAGCTAGTACCGCCTGGCCTTTCAGCCTATCAGTACTCGCTAGAGAACGTTGCCGGGCATCTCCTTTAGAATACGCATCGGATGCATATCAACCCACAAGGTGAAGCAAACATGAGCAACGACACTTGATAAATAGTGCATCAACTATTGACATGGATAAAGTGCAAGTGCTGGTTAAGTTTTTAAAAATGTATTTCTTAATTTAGGACATATTTATTTACAAAATCAAATGTCAGTGGCCATTTGCCTACCGCGGTGATATGGTCAACAGTAGCGTGGGGAAATAAATATATGAATGGTGGGTAAGAGGGGAATGAATGAGGCGGTGTGCAGGGGAAATCCTCCCTCGGACGCAGCACTTCCCTGGGGTAATGAAGGTGGAAGAGTCGTGGGACCAGAGGCGTCACTACCGAGCCACATGAGACCAGAGGCGTCACTACCGAAACCCCATGAGACCAGAGGCATCACTACCGAGCCCCATGAGACCAGAGGCGTCACTACAGAGCCCCATGAGACCAGAGGCGTCACTACCGAGCCCCATGAGACCAGAGGCGTCACTACCGAAGAACTCACACACACCTATAAAGATTTTTGCCCATTTGATGAATGAAAGGCTGTCTCCCAGCCTTTTAGTCTTTCATTAAGCCCTGAGGAATGTTCACTAGATAGTTTTCTACTATGTGTTTAATGGTGTTACATCACAGAGGTTCCAGACTGTGTGGTTTATGGTGTTACATCACAGAGGTTCCAGACTGTGTGGTTTATGGTGTTACATCACAGAGGTTCCAGACTGTGTGGTTTATGGTGTTACATCACAGAGGTTCCAGACTGTGTGGTTTATGGTGTTACATCACAGAGGTTCTAGACTGTGTGGTTTATGGTGTTACATCAGAGGTTCCAGACTGTGTGGTTTATGGTGTTACATCACAGAGGTTCTAGACTGTGTGGTTTATGGTGTTACATCACAGAGGTTCTAGACTGTGTGGTTTATGGTGTTACATCACAGAGGTTCCAGACTGTGTGGTTTATGGTGTTACATCACAGAGGTTCTAGACTGTGTGGTTTATGGTGTTACATCACAGAGGTTCTAGACTGTGTGGTTTATGGTGTTACATCACAGAGGTTCTAGACTGTGTGGTTTATGGTGTTACATCACAGAGGTTCTAGACTGTGTGGTTTATGGTGTTACATCACAGAGGTTCTAGACTGTGTGGTTTATGGTGTTACATCACAGAGGTTCTAGACTGTGTGGTTTATGGTGTTACATCACAGAGGTTCTAGACCGGGTGGTTTATGGTGTTACATCACAGAGGTTCTAGACTGTGTGGTTTATGGTGTTACATCACAGAGGTTCTAGACCGGGTGGTTTATGGTGTTACATCACAGAGGTTCTAGACTGTGTGGTTTATGGTGTTACATCACAGAGGTTCTAGACTGTGTGGTTTATGGTGTTACATCACAGCGGTTCTAGACTGGGTGGCTTATGGTGTTACATCAGAGGTTCTAGACTGGGTGGTTTATGGTGTTACATCACAGAGGTTCCAGACTGTGTGGTTTATGGTGTTACATCACAGAGGTTCTAGACTGTGTGGTTTATGGTGTTACATCACAGAGGTTCCAGACTGTGTGGTTTATGGTGTTACATCACAGAGGTTCTAGACTGTGTGGTTTATGGTGTTACATCACAGAGGTTCTAGACTGTGTGGTTTATGGTGTTACATCACAGAGGTTCTAGACTGTGTGGTTTATGGTGTTACATCACAGAGGTTCTAGACTGTGTGGTTTATGGTGTTACATCACAGAGGTTCTAGACTGTGTGGTTTATGGTGTTACATCACAGAGGTTCTAGACTGTGTGGTTTATGGTGTTACATCACAGAGGTTCTAGACCGGGTGGTTTATGGTGTTACATCACAGAGGTTCTAGACTGTGTGGTTTATGGTGTTACATCACAGAGGTTCTAGACCGGGTGGTTTATGGTGTTACATCACAGAGGTTCTAGACTGTGTGGTTTATGGTGTTACATCACAGAGGTTCTAGACTGTGTGGTTTATGGTGTTACATCACAGAGGTTCTAGACTGTGTGGTTTATGGTGTTACATCACAGCGGTTCTAGACTGGGTGGCTTATGGTGTTACATCAGAGGTTCTAGACTGGGTGGTTTATGGTGTTACATCACAGCGGTTCTAGACTGGGTGGCTTATGGTGTTACATCACAGAGGTTCTAGACTGGGTGGTTTATGGTGTTACATCACAGAGGTTCTAGACTGGGTGGTTTATGGTGTTACATCACAGAGGTTCTAGACTGTGTGGTTTATGGTGTTACATCACAGAGGTTCTAGACTGGGTGGTTTATGGTGTTACATCACAGAGGTTTTAGACTGTGTGGTTTATGGTGTTACATCACAGAGGTTCTAGACTGTGTGGTTTAAGGTGTTACATCACAGAGGTTCCAGACATTTACTCACAAGGTATTTTCTTCTCTATATTGTAGAAAAATAATGATTGTTTGGGAAGAAAGCACATGTGTACGTACTGTCTCTCTCAGTTTTGTCTTTTGAGAGAGACGTGTCACTAAATGTCAGTGATGAGGTGTGAACAGTATTCTGTTATGAAAGCTGTCAGACTGAACAGGTTCCGACTGAACAGGTTAACTTTAATAAACAGGTTAACTTTAATAAACAGGTTAACTTTAATAAACAGGTTCACTATAAACAGGTTCACTATAAACAGGTTCACTATAAATAGGTTCTCTATAAACAGGTTCACTTGAACAGGTTCACTATAAAAAGGTTCACTATAAACAGGTTCACTATAAACAGGTTCACTATCGACAGGTTCACTATCGACAGGTTCACTATCGACAGGTTCACTATCGACAGGTTCACTATAGACAGGTTCACTATAGACAGGTTCACTATAAACAGATTTAGTAGAAACAGATTCACGAGAAACAGATTCAGGTGACCCAGCTATTTGCATGCCTCATCCCGAAGTTGAGAGCGGGGTTGGATGGGGAATCGTTGTTTGTGTGAGAAAGGGAGAGAGAGAGCGTGCTAAGTGGATGTAGCTTAGAGAGAATAGGCATGGATGGAAGAAGTGGGCGAGCACAGAGTGGGTACAGCATCCACCCACCTGTATGACAATGTTTATAGATGAGAGTGACTACATTTCCGATTTAGTCATTTATCAGACGATCTTATCAAGCACGACTTACAGTGCATTCATCTTATGGTAATTAGGTGAGACAACCACAGTGCATTCATCTTATGGTAATTAGGTGAGACAACCACAGTGCATTCATCTTATGGTAATTAGGTGAGACAACCACAGTGCATTCATCTTATGGTAATTAGGTGAGACAACCACAGTGCATTCATCTTATGGTAATTAGGTGAGACAACCACAGTGCTTTCATCTTATGGTAATTAGGTGAGACAACCACAGTGCATTCATCTTATGGTAATTAGGTGAGACAACCACAGTGCATTCATCTTATGGTAATTAGGTGAGACAACCACAGTGCATTCATCTTATGGTAATTAGGTGAGACAACCACAGTGCATTCATCTTATGGTAATTAGGTGAGACAACCACAGTGCATTCATCTTATGGTAATTAGGTGAGACAACCACAGTGCATTCATCTTATGGTAATTAGGTGAGACAACCACAGTGCATTCATCTTATGGTAATTAGGTGAGACAACCACAGTGCATTCATCTTATGGTAATTAGGTGAGACAACCACAGTGCATTCATCTTAAAACCTCTTGAGACTAGGGGGCAATATTTTGATGTTTGGATGAAAAACGTGCCCAAAGTAAACCTATTTCTCAGGCCCAGAAGCTAGAATATGCATATAATTGGCAGATTAGAATAGAAATTAGGATAGAAAACACAAAATATTGTCTGTGAGTATAACAGAACTGATATTGTATGCGAAAACCTGAGGAAAATCCAACCAGGAGGTGCTGTTATTCTGAAAACTCTCTTTTCCATTGTAAGCCTATCCTCCATTTAAAGGGATATCAACCAGATTCCTCTCCCTATGGCTTCTACAGGGTGTGAACAGTCTTTAGACATCGTTTCAGGCTTTTATTCAGAAGAATTAGCGAGAATGAACACATCGCGTCAGTGGATAGCTAGGTGTCCCCAGATTTGTGAATGCACGAACGCCTGGAGCGAGACCTTTACGTATACTCTCCTATTCAGAAGGCTATCATCCGGTTGAAAAATGATCGATTATTTATTGTAAAAACAACCTGATGATTGATTATAAAAAATGTTTGACATTTACAAACTTTACAGATCCCATTTGGAATTTTTGTCTGCCCGTCGTGACCGCACAAGCCTGTGGTTTACTAAACAAAACGCGCCAACCAAATGGAGGTTTTTGGATATAAAAATAATCTTTATCGAACAAAACAAACATTTATTGTGTAACTGGGAGTCTCGTGAGTGCAAACATATGAAGATCATCAAAGGTAAGCAATCAATTTGATTGATTTTCTGACTTTCATAACCAATCTACTTTGCTGCTAGCTGTTTGTAATGTTTTGTCTGCTGAGAGAGATGTCCTCACATAAATCCCATGGTTTGCTTTCACCATAAAGCCTTTTTGAAATCTGACACACCAGGTGGATTAACAACAAGCTAAACTGTGTTTTGGTATATTGCACTTGTGATTTAATGAAAATTACATATTTTTAGTAATTTAATTTGAATTTGGCGCTCTGCAATTCACCGGATGTTGACAAAAATGATCCCGCTAAAAGGATCGGTGCGCCAAGAGGTTTTAAGGTAACTAGGTGAGACAACCACAGTGCATTCATATTAATTAAGGTAACTAGGTGAGACAACCACAGTGCATTCATCTTAAGGTAACTAGGTGATACAACCACATATCACAGTCATAATGATCAGCGCTGTCTGTCTCTGGGAGAGGAGACAGCTAGAGATCGGTCCCTCCCACTGACCTTTGGCTCTGACTGACACAGAAGGAAAAGTGGGAGTTATAGGAGGAAGCACCTCCCCTTCCTTCCCTCTATAGAAGGAAACACCTCCCCTCCCTTCTATAGGAGGAAACACCTCCCCTCCCTTCCTTCTATAGGAGAAAACACCTCCCCTCCCTTCCCTCTATAGGAGGAAACACCTCCCCTCCCTTCCCTCTATAGGAGGAAACACCTCCCCTCCCTTCCTTCTATAGGAGGAAACACCTCCTCTCCCTTCCTTCTATAGGAGGAAACACCTTCTCTCCCTTCCTTCTATAGGAGGAAACACCTCCCCTCCCTTCTATAGGAGGAAACACCTCCTCTTCCTTCTATAGGAGGAAACACCTCCCCTCCCTTCTATAGGAGGAAACACATCCTCTCCCTTCTATAGGAGGAAACACCTCCCCTCCCTTCTATAGGAGGAAACACCTCCCCTTCCTCCCTTCTATAGGAGAAAACACCTCCCCACCCTTCTATAGGAGGAAACACCTCCCTCACCTTCCTTCTATAGGAGGAAACACCTCCCTCACCTTCCTTCTATAGGAGGAAACACCTTCCCACCCTCCCTTCTATAGGAGGAAACACCTCCCCTCCCTTCTATAGGAGGAAACACCTCCTCTCCCTTCCTTCTATAGGAGGAAACACCTCCTCTCCCTTCTATAGGAGGAAACACCTCCCCTCCCTTCTATAGGAGGAAACACCTCCCCTCCCTTCTATAGGAGGAAACACCTCCTCTCCCTTCCTTCTATAGGAGGAAACACCTCCCCTCCCTTCTATAGGAGGAAACACCTCCTCTTCCTTCTATAGGAGGAAACACCTCCTCTCCCTTCTATAGGAGGAAACACCTCCCCTCCCTTCTATAGGAGGAAACACCTCCTCTTCCTTCTATAGGAGGAAACACCTCCTCTCCCTTCCTTCTATAGGAGGAAACACCTCCCGTCCCTTCTATAGGAGGACACACCTTCCCTCCCTTCCTTCTATAGGAGGAAACACCTCCCCTCCCTTCCTTCTATAGGAGGAAACACCTCCCCTCCCTTCCTTCTATAGGAGGAAACACCTCCCAGAGGACATTCAGACCAGAGGACATTTCTCCAAAAAGTACGATCTTTGTCGGGGTGTTTATATTTGCATACTATTGTTTGTACAGATGAATGTGATACCTTCAGTCATTTGGAAATTGCTCTCAGGGATGAACCAGACTTGTGGAGGTCTACAGTTTTTTTTAGAGGTCTTGGCTGATTTATTTTATTTTTCCCATGATGTCAAGCAAAGAGGCACTGAGTTTGAAGGTAGGCCTTGAAATACATCCACAGGTACACCTCCAAATGACTCAAATGATGTCAGTTAGCCTATCAGAAGCTTCTAAAGCCATGACATAATTTTCTGGAATTTTCCAAGCTGTTTAAAGGCACAGTCAACTCAGTGTATGTAAACTTCTGACCCACTGGAATTGTGATGCAGTGAATTATAAGTGAAATAATCTGTAAATTTATTTTTTTATTTATTTTACCTTTATTTAACCAGGTAGGCAAGTTGAGAACAAGTTCTCATTTACAATTGCGACCTGGCCAAGATAAAGCAAAGCAGTTCGACAGATAAAACGACACAGAGTTACACATGGAGTAAAAACAAACATACAGTCAATAATGCAGTATAAACAAGTCTATATACAATGTGAGCAAATGAGGTGAGAAGGGAGGTAAAGGCAAAAAAGGCCATGATGGCAAAGTAAATACAATATAGCAAGTAAAACACTGGAATGGTAGTTTTGCAATGGAAGAATGTGCAAAGTAGAAATAAAAATAATGGGGTGCAAAGGAGCAAAATAAATAAATAAATTAAAATTAAATACAGTTGGGAAAGAGGTAGTTGTTTGGGCTAAATTATAGGTGGGCTATGTACAGGTGCAGTAATCTGTGAGCTGCTCTGACAGTTGGTGCTTAAAGCTAGTGAGGGAGATAAGTGTTTCCAGTTTCAGAGATTTTTGTAGTTCGTTCCAGTCATTGGCAGCAGAGAACTGGAAGGAGAGGCGGCCAAAGAAAGAATTGGTTTTGGGGGTGACTAGAGAGATATACCTGCTGGAGCGTGTGCTACAGGTGGGAGATGCTATGGTGACCAGCGAGCTGAGATAAGGGGGGACTTTACCTAGCAGGGTCTTGTAGATGACATGGAGCCAGTGGGTTTGGCGACGAGTATGAAGCGAGGGCCAGCCAACGAGAGCGTAGAGGTCGCAATGGTGGGTAGTATATGGGGCTTTGGTGATAAAATAAATAAATAAAATAATTGTTGGAATAATAATGATGTCCTAACAGACTTGCCAAAACTATAGTTTGTTAACAAGAAATGTGTGGAGTGGTTCAAAAATGAGTTTTAATGACTCCAACCTAAGTGTATGTAAACTTCTGACTTCAACTGTAGGGGTGATGTTACTTAGTAAAGTATTTGTCATCGTCACTACTTAACACAGTCAGAAAGTCAGAATTATTGCTAAACTCTACCCATTTCCACAATTGATCTTCTTAATAAAATGTGATTTTAAACCTAGCCCCTAACTAATAAATGCCAAGGTTGATGTGTTGGTCCAGCAGACCTTCCACACATTTGGGCGAAAGTGTCTGGCAGCGAAATCAGATGTAATGTGACTAACATGACATCTCATTAGATCGACACAATATGTCACCCTTTTATAAAGCACATGTTTATATTCATATTCGACACAGAGGGTTAACTATATCCACACACTGACAGAACTATATCCACACACTGACAGAACTATATCCACACACTGACAGAACTATATCCACACACTGAAGGAACTATATCCACACACTGACAGAACTATATCCACACACTGACAGAACTATATCCACACACTGACAGAACTATATCCACACACTGACAGAACTATATCCACACACTGACAGAACTATATCCACACACTGACAGAACTATATCCACACACTGACAGAACTATATCCACACACTGACAGAACTATATCCACACACTGACAGAACTCTATCCACACACTGACAGAACTATATCCACACACTGACAGAACTATATCCACACACTGACAGAACTATATCCACACACTGACAGAACTATATCCACACACTGACAGAACTCTATCCACACACTGACAGAACTATATCCACACACTGACAGAACTATATCCACACACTGACAGAACTATATCCACACACTGACAGAACTATATCCACACACTGACAGACTATATCCACACACTGACAGAACTATATCCACACACTGACAGAACTATATCCACACACTGACAGAACTATATCCACACACTGACAGAAACTATATCCACACACTGACAGAACTATATCCACACACTGACAGAACTATATCCACACACTGACAGAACTATATCCACACACTGACAGAACTATATCGCACACATCTGACAGAACTATATCCACACACTGACAGAACTATATCACACACTGACAGACTATAGTCCACACACTGACAGAACTATATCCACACACTGACAGAACTATATCCACACACTGACAGAACTATATCCACACACTGACAGACACTATATCCACACACTGACAGAACTATATCCACACACTGACAGAACTATATATCCACACACTGACAGAACTATATCCACACACTGACAGAACTATATCCACACACTGACAGATCTATATCCACACACTGACAGAACTATATCCACACACTGACAGACTATATCCACACACTGACAGAACTATATCCACACACTGACAGAACTATATCCACACACTGACAGAACTATATCCACACACTGACAGAACTATATCCACACACTGACAGAACTATATCCACACACTGACAGAACTATATCCACACACTGACAGAACTATATCCACACACTGACAGAACTATATCCACACACTGACAGAACTATATCCACACACTGACAGAACTATATCCACACACTGACAGAACTATATCCACACACTGACAGAACTATATCCACACACTGACAGAACTATATCCACACACTGACAGAACTATATCCACACACTGACAGAACTATATCCACACACTGACAGAACTATATCCACACACTGACAGAACTATATCCACACACTGACAGAACTATATCCACACACTGACAGAACCTATATCCACACACTGACAGAACTATATCCACACACTGACAGAACTATATCCACACACTGACAGAACTATATCCACACACTGACAGAACTATATCCACACACTGACAGAACTATATCCACACTGACAGAACTATATCCACACACTGACAGAACTATATCCACACACTGACAGAACTATATCCACACACTGCTACAGAACTATATCCACACACTGACAGAACTATATCCACACAACTGACAGAACTATATCCACACATCATGACAACTATATCCACACACTGACAGAACTATATCCACACACTGACAGAACTATATCCACACACTGACAGAACTATATCCCACACACTGACAGACTATATCCACACACTGACAGAAAACCTAATCCACACACTGACAGAACTATATCCACACACTGGACAGAACTATATCCACACACTGACAGAACTATATCCACACACTGACAGAAAACTATATCCACACACTGACAGAACTATATCCCACACACTGACAGAACTATATCCACACACTGACAGAACTATATCCACACACTGACAGAACTATATCCACACACTGACAGAAACTATAATTCCACACACTGACAGAACTATATCCACACACTGACAGAACTAATATAATATCGCACACATACTGACAGAACTATATCCACACACTGACAGAACTATATCCAACACACTGACAGAACTAGATCACACACTGACAGAACTATATCCAGCACTGACAGAACTATATCCACACACTGACAGAACTATATCCACACACTGACAGACTATATCCACACACTGACAGAACTATATCCACACACTGGACGAACTATATCCACACACTGACAGAACTATAATCCACACACTGACAGAACTATATCCACACACTGACAGAAACTATATCCACACACTGACAGAACTATATCCACACACTGACAGAACTATATCCACACACTGACAGAACTATATCACACACTGACAGAACTATATCCACACACGACAAACTATATCCACACACTGACAGAACTATATCCACACACTGACAGAACTATATCCACACACTGACAGAACTATATCCACACACTGCCTGACAGAACTATATCCACACACTGACAGAACTATATCCACACACTGACAGAACTATATCCACACACTGACAGAACTATATCCACACACTGACCAGAACTATATCCACACACTGACAGAACTATATCCACACACTGACAGAACTATATCCACACACTGACAGAACTATATCCACACACTGACAGAACTATATCCACACACTGACAGAACTATATCCACACACTGGACAGAGATCTATATATCCACACACTGACAGAACTATATCCACACACTGACAGAACTATATCCACACACTGACAGACTATATCCACACACTGACAACTATATCCACACACTGACAGAACTATATCCACACACTGACAGAAACTATATCCACACACTGACAGAACTATATCCACACACTGACAGAACTATATCCACACACTGACAGAACTATATCCACACACTGACAGAACTATATCCACACACTGACGAACTATATCCAACACTGACAGAACTATATCCACACACTGACAGAACTATATCCACACACTGACAGAACTATATCCACACACTGACAGAACTATATCCACACACTGACAGAAACTATATCCACACACTGACAGAACTATATCCACACACTGACAGAAACTATATCCACACACTGACGTCCACACACTGACAGAACTATATCCAATCCACACACTGACAGAACTATATCCACACACTGACAGAACTATATCCACACACTGACAGAACTATATCCACACACTGACAGAACTATATCCACACACTGACAGAACTATATCCACACACTGACAGAACTATATCCACACACTGACAGAACTATATCCACACACTGACAGAACTATATCCACACACTGACAGAACTATATCCACACACTGACAGAACTATATCCACACACTGACAGAACTATATCCACACACTGACAGAGGCTGAAAATGAGACAGAGGCTGAAGATGAGACAGGGACAGAGGCTGAAGATGAGACGGGGACAGAGGCTGAAGATGAGACGGGGACAGAGGCTGAAGATGAGACGGGGACAGAGGCTGAAGATGAGACGGGACAGAGGCTGAAGGTGAGACAGGGACAGAGGCTGAAGGTGAGACAGGGACAGAGGCTGAAGATGAGACAGAGACAGAGGCTGAAGATGAGACAGGGACAGAGGCTGAAGATGAGACGGGGACAGAAGCTGAAGATGAGACGGGGACAGAGGCTGAAGATGAGACGGGGACAGAGGCTGAAGATGAGACGGGGACAGAGGCTGAAGATGAGACGGGGACAGAGGCTGAAGATGAGACGGGGACAGAGGCTGAAGATGAGACGGGGACAGAGGCTGAAGATGAGACGGGGACAGAGGCTGAAGATGAGACAGGGACAGAGGCTGAAGATGAGACAGGGACAGAGGCTGAAGATGAGACAGGGACAGAGGCTGAAGATGAGACAGGGACAGAGGCTGAAGATGAGACAGGGACAGAGGCTGAAGATGAGACAGAGGCTGAAGATGAGACAGAGGCTGAAGATGAGACAGGGACAGAGTCTGAAGATGAGACAGGGACAGAGTCTGAAGATGAGACAGGGACAGAGTCTGAAGATGAGACAGGGACAGAGTCTGAAGATGAGACAGGGGCTGAAGATGAGATGGGGACAGAGGCTGAAGATGAGACAGGGACAGAGGCTGAAGATGAGATGGGGACAGAGGCTGAAGATGAGACAGGGACAGAGGCTGAAGATGGGACAGAGGCTGAAGATGAGACAGGGACAGAGGCTGAAGATGAGACAGGGACAGAGTCTGAAGATGAGACAGGGACAGAGTCTGAAGATGAGACAGGGACAGAGTCTGAAGATGAGACAGGGGCTGAAGATGAGATGGGGACAGAGGCTGAAGATGAGACAGAGGCTGAAGATGAGATGGGGACAGAGGCTGAAGATGAGACAGGGACAGAGGCTGAAGATGAGATGGGGACAGAGGCTGAAGATGAGACAGGGACAGAGGCTGAAGATGGGACAGAGGCTGAAGATGAGACAGGGACAGAGGCTGAAGATGAGACAGAGACAGAGGCTGAAGATGAGACAGGGACAGAGGCTGAAGATGAGACAGAGACAGAGGCTGAAGATGAGACAGGGACAGAGGCTGAAGATGAGACAGGGACAGAGGTTAAGTCACATTTGACATTGGTGATTACGTCGCACAGTTATGCCACATTTATCAACCCTTTATGTAGTGCCTGTGAAGGCTTCATAAGCAGATTGTCATTTAAAGTGGGACACAATTATCAGTAAGGTCCCACAGTGGAGCTGTGCATTTCAAACATAGATTCCAACACAAAGACCAGGGAGCTTTTTCAAAGCCTTGCAAAGACAGGCTCTTTGAGTGTGAAGTTATTGGCTTTGATGGGAGAAAACTGAGGATGGATCAACAACATTGTAGTTACTCCACAATACTAACCTAAATGACAGAGTGAAAAGAAGGAAGCCTGTACAGAATAAATAATATTTTAAAACATGCATCCTGTTTGCAACAAGGCACTAATGTAATGCTGCCCAAAAAATGTGTCAAAGCATTTAACTTTTCGTCCTGAATACAAAGTGTTGTTTGGGGTAAATCCAATACAACACATTACTGAGTACCACTCTCCATATTTTCAAGCATAGTAGTGGCTGCATCATGTTATGGGTATGCTTGTAATCAGTACTTGGGGTGTTTTTCAAGATAAAAAAAAAAGCCAAGCACAGGCAAAATCCTAGAGAAAAATCTGGTTCAGTCTCGTTGCCTGCAGAAACTGAGAGGATTTATTCATCTTTCAGCAGGACAATAAGCTAAAACACAAGGCCAAATCTACACTGGAGTTGTTTACTAAGAAGACAGTGAATGTCCCTGAGTGGGCGAGTTACAGTTTTGACTTAAATCTACTTGAAAATCTATGGCAAGACCTCTCCACAGCAATAGCCCATGGGAAAGGAGAGAGAGAGAATCTCTCCACAGCAATAGACCATGGGAAAGAGAGAGAGAGAGAGAGAGAGTCTCCAATACCATTACTGTAAAAGTGAACTTTCAGTCAGAACCTCAGGGGGGGGTCTGACTGAATGCTATGCATTGGCCTCATTGTGATATGCCTGAGCGTTTTCTTTTCGCTCGCCTGCAACTGAGAGGCGCCTCTATATTCATAGTGACTGGGTGTATTGATACACCAACCAAAGTGTAATTAATAACTTCACCATGCTCAAAGGGATATTCAATGTCTACTTTTTGTTTTTTACCCATCTACCAATAGGAACCCTTCTTTGCGAATCATAGAAAGACCTCAGTCACTGTTAGACTGAGGAACCTCACATTTAATTGTATGTGTGGGGAACAGAGATGAGGTAGTCATTCAAACATCATGCTATAAACTATTATTGCACACAGAGTGAATCCATGCAACTTACTACGTGACTTGTTTAAGCACATTTTTACTCCTGAACTTATTTAGGCTCCTTGCCATAACAAAAGGGGTTGAATGCTTATTGACTCAATATATTTCAGCGTTTCATTTTTTATTAATTGGTGGAAAATGTCTAAAACCAACTCAACAACATGTTGAATAAGGGGTGTGAATACTTTCTGAAGGCACGGCATATTATAATATTGTATGGTTTCACCAGAAACGTCTGGATTCAGTGTTTGATTACATGGTATGTCAGAAGCAGATGATCAAGTCCTCCGTTGGAGGCTGAGTGGAAGAAGTATGGTAATGACAATGAATTGATCTGGAAAGATCAGGGCATGTAGTTCACTGGAGCTGGGAACGACACGAGTCCAGTGTGTGGATATAATTCTGTCAGTGTCTGGATAGAGTTCTGTAGTGTGTGGATATAGTTCTGTCAGTGTGTGGATATAATTCTGTCAGTGTCTGGATAGAGTTCTGTAGTGTGTGGATATAATTCTGTCAGTGTGTGTGGATATAATTCTGTCAGTGTGTGGATAGAGTTCTGTCAGTGTGTGGATAGAGATCTGTCAGTGTATGGATAGAGTTCTGTCAGTGTGTGTGGATATAATTCTGTCAGTGTGTGTGGATATAATTCTGTCAGTGTGTGGATAGAGTTCTGTCAGTGTGTGGATAGAGATCTGTCAGTGTGTGTGGATAGAGTTCTGTCAGTGTGTGTGGATATAGTTCTTTCAGTGTGTGTGGAAATAGTTCTGTCAGTGTGTGGATATAATTCTGTCAGTGTGTGTGGATATAGTTCTGTCAGTGTGTGTGGATATAGTTCTGTCAGTGTGTGTGGATATAGTTCTGTCAGTGTGTGGATATAATTCTGTCAGTGTGTGGATATAATTCTGTCAGTGTGTGGATATAGTTCTGTCAGTGTGTGTGGATATAGTTCTGTCAGTGTGTGGATATAATTTTGTCAGTGTGTGGATATAGTTCTGTCAGTGTGTGGATATAGTTCTGTCAGTGTGTGGATATAATTCTGTCCGTGTGTGTGGATATAGTTCTGTCAGTGTGTGGATATAATTCTGTCAGTGTGTGGATATAGTTCTGTCAGTGTCTGGATAGAGTTCTGTCAGTGTGTGTGGATATAGTTCTGTCAGTGTGTGGATATAATTCTGTCAGTGTGTGTGGCTATAATTCTGTCAGTGTGTGGATATAATTCTGTCAGTGTGTGGATATAATTCTGTCAGTGTGTGGATATAGTTCTGTCAGTGTGTGTGGATATAGTTCTGTCAGTGTGTGGATATAATTTTGTCAGTGTGTGGATATAATTCTGTCAGTGTGTGGATATAATTCTGTCAGTGTGTGTGGATATAGTTCTGTCAGCGTGTGGATATAATTCTGTCAGTGTGTGTGGATATAGTTCTGTCAGTGTGTGTGGATATAGTTCTGTCAGTGTGTGTGGATATAGTTCTGTCAGTGTGTGTGGATATAGTTCTGTCAGTGTGTGTGGATATAGTTCTGTCAGTGTGTGTGGATATAGTTCTGTCAGTGTGTGTGGATATAGTTCTGTCAGTGTGTGTGGATATAGTTCTGTCAGTGTGTGGATAGAGTTCTGTCAGTGTGTGGATATAGTTCTGTCAGTGTGTGTGGATATAGTTCTGTCAGTGTGTGTGGATATAGTTCTGTCAGTGTGTGTGGATATAGTTCTGTCAGTGTGTGTGGATAGAGTTCTGTCAGTGTGTGTGGATAGAGTTCTGTCAGTGTGTGTGGATATAGTTCTGTCACTGTGTGTGGATATAATTCTGTCAGTGTGTGGATATAGTTCTGTCAGTGTGTGTGGATATAGTTCTGTCAGTGTGTGTGGATATAGTTCTGTCAGTGTGTGTGGATATAGTTCTGTCAGTGTGTGGATATAGTTCTGTCAGTGTGTGGATAGAGTCCTATCTGTGTGTGTGGATAGAGTTCTGTCAGTGTGTGTGGATATAATTCTGTCAGTGTGTGTGGATATAATTCTGTCAGTGTGTGTGGATATAATTCTGTCAGTGTGTGGATATAGTTCTGTCAGTGTGTGCATATGGTTCTGTCAGTGTGTGGATATAATTCTGTCCGTGTGTGTGGATATAGTTCTGTCAGTGTGTGGATATAATTCTGTCAGTGTGTGGATATAATTCTGTCAGTGTGTGTGGCTATAATTCTGTCAGTGTGTGGATATAGTTCTGTCAGTGTGTGTGGATATAGTTCTGTCAGTGTGTGTGGATATAGTTCTGTCAGTGTGTGTGGATATAGTTCTGTCAGTGTGTGTGGATATAGTTCTGTCAGTGTGTGGATAGAGTTCTGTCAGTGTGTGGATATAGTTCTGTCAGTGTGTGTGGATATAGTTCTGTCAGTGTGTGTGGATATAGTTCTGTCAGTGTGTGTGGATAGAGTTCTGTCAGTGTGTGTGGATAGAGTTCTGTCAGTGTGTGTGGATAGAGTTCTGTCAGTGTGTGTGGATATAGTTCTGTCAGTGTGTGTGGATATAATTCTGTCAGTGTGTGGATAGAGTTCTGTCAGTGTGTGGATAGAGTTCTGTCAGTGTGTGTGGATAGAGTTCTGTCAGTGTGTGTGGATAGAGATCTGTCAGTGTGTGGATAGAGATCTGTCAGTGTGTGGATAGAGATATGTCAGTGTGTGGATAGAGTTCTGTCAGTGTTTGGATAGAGTTCTGTCAGTGTGTGGATATAGTTCTGTCAGTGTGTGGATAGAGTTAGAAGAATAGAAGCAGTGTAGGTAGTCTAGGTAGCCATCGGTTAGCTGTTCAACGGTCTTATGGCGTGGGGGTAGAAGCTGTCTCGGAGCCGGTTGATCCAAGACCCGATGCTTCATTACTACATGCCAGACAGTAGTAGAGAATGGCTTGGGAATTATTGGGAAATACCAGACCTTGAAGGTCCCTCTGAGGAGAATAAAATAAAAAGAGAGTAGAGTGTTGTAACAGGATGACGACAGCCTCATTATTCCTCCTCAACTAAAACTTTACAGTTGGCACTATGCATTCGGGCAGGAAGCGTTCTCCTGGCATCAGCCAAACTCAGATTCGTCCGTCGGACTGCCAGATGGTGAAGCGTGATTAATCACTCCAGAGCAAGCGTTTTCACTGCTCCAGGGTTGAATGGCGGCCAGCTTTACAGACGACCAGACGACCTTTGATCTTACGCATGGTGATTTTAAGGATTTTGTGAGGCTGCTCCGCCATGGAAACCCATTTCACGAAGCTCCCGACAAAAACAGTTCTTGTGCTGACGTTGCTTCCGCAGGCAGTTCGGAACTCGGTATTGACTGTTGTAAACCAAGGACATTTAAATGCTACGTGCTTCAGTAGTCGGTCCCGTTCTGTGAGCTTGTGTGGCCTATCACTTCGCGGCTGAGCCTTTGTTGCTCCTAGACATTTTTGACTCCACACACCGAGGGTCAGCTCTAGCAGGACAGAAATTTGACAAACTGACTTGCTGGAGAGGTAGCATCCAATGACGGTGCCACGTTGAAAGTCGCTGAGCTCTTCAGTAAGGCCATTCTACTGCCAATGTCTATGGAGATTGCATACTCAATTGTATATCCCTGTCAGGAAAAGGGTGTGACTGAAATAGCTGAATTCACTCATTTGAAGGGGTACAATATCACCTCGGCTGCTTCCTCCAACACTTCAGCGTGTGATGTTGCTCTTCTTTTGCCGCATGCTGTGAATTGACTGTGGGATCCAAGTCCTTGCAAAGGTTTTCTTCTTTCCCTTTTCAGACTGTGGTATCAGAGACACACATTCAGAACGGAGACAGAATGGACACTTTTATGCTCGTTTATTGTTAGATGTTTTCAGCTGTTCCACTGAATAAGCCAAGGAATAGACTGCTTTCTGGCTGTTGAGGTTTTTCTATCATTCGTAAACTCCTATTGTTTTATATTCTACAGTGTATCCACTTCAGCGAATTGAGATGTCGTTGATAAGTAAGATGAGAGGGCGAGTCCACTTGGCTTCGGCTGGATAGTCTGTGTGCTGCCGGGGTTTTTAATAATGGGCAATAAAACCAAGCGCTAAATGAAAGTCTATTGGCTGGGTCATTCATTAGCACGTATGTGATTAATGGAGCATGGGCCGCACATTAAACATACCACACACACACACACACACTCTGTACACACTCTGTACCGCTACCCCCTGTATATAGCCTCCACATTGACTCTGTACCGGTACCCCCTGTATATAGCCTCCACATTGACTCTGTACCATAACACCCTGTATATAGCCTCCACATTGACTCTGTACCGGTACCCCCTGTATATAGCATCCACATTGACTCTATAACGGTACCCCCTGTACAGTGGGGCAAAAAAGTATTTAGTCAGCCACAAATTGTGCAAGTTCTCCCACTTAAAAATATGAGAGAGGCCTGTAATTTTCATCATAGGTACACTTCAACTATGACAGACAAAATGAGAAAAAAAATCCAGAAAATCACATTGTAGGATTTTTACTGAATTTATTTGCAAATTATGGTGGAAAATAAGTATTATGCAGACCATCAAAGAACCCGGTACGTTGTAGTATGGGACAGCGTGAGCTTTCATCGTTCAGCAACAGTCCAAAACTGGTTTGCTGATCACCCACCATTTCTCGTGCAATACCTCCCACCATACTCACCATTTCTGAACCCCATAGAAGAGTTATTTTCGGCACGACGGTGGAAGGTATACGACCGGCAGCCCTTTGTGCGCAGGCCTCTTGTGCAGGATATGGAAGAGACATGTGATGAGATTGATGCGGGTGCGATTCAGGGATGGATAAGGCACTCAAGGCGCTTCTTCCCTCGATGTCTGGCAAGGGAAGATATTGCCTGTGATGTGGACGAAGCGTTGTGGCCAGACCCAGCTGTGATGTGGACGAGGCGTTGTGGCCAGACCCAGCTGTGATGTGGACGAGGCGTTGTGGCCAGACCCAGCTGTGATGTGGACGAGGCGTTGTGGCCAGACCCAGCTGTGATGTGGACGAGGCGTTGTGGCCAGACCCAGCTGTGATGTGGACGAGGCGTTGTGGCCAGACCCAGCTGTGATGTGGACGAGGCGTTGTGGCCAGACCCAGCTGTGATGTGGACGAGGCGTTGTGGCCAGACCCAGCTGTGATGTGGACGAAGCGTTGTGGCCAGACCCAGCTGTGATGTGGACGAGGCGTTGTGGCCAGACCCAGCTGTGATGTGGACGAAGCGTTGTGGCCAGACCCAGCTGTGATGTGGACGAGGCGTTGTGGCCAGACCCAGCTGTGATGTGGACGAGGCGTTGTGGCCAGACCCAGCTGTGATGTGGACGAGGCGTTGTGGCCAGACCCAGCTGTGATGTGGACGAAGCGTTGTGGCCAGACCCAGCTGTGATGTGGACGAGGCGTTGTGGCCAGACCCAGCTGTGATGTGATGCTGCCTAATTCTTTTTCATGCCTCTTTTTTTCTATATATTTTTTCTGCACTTTTCTTTTTCAGTTAACTGTTTTTTTTGTCAGCATATTTTTGTTCAGTCCAATGTAAATATATCTGCTGTGCATATGTTGCACTGACTTTTTTGGGTGAAAATGTTAAAATAAAATGTTTCAACAGCATGTGTGTGTATCTGCAACTATTTCTGTGCATCTGAAGACTCTTCTAGAATTTGAACTATTTTAGTATTATGGCAAAGCATCCTAAAGATGAGAGTGCTTTTCATTATGCCCAACAGTGTGTAGTTGGTTAGACAAAAATCTGGTAATATGAATGAAGTGTGTGCCCATTTCGTGCTAATGTCTGATTTTGATATATGTAGTTTTGGTTGCAGTGCTTCATTTTTCAGGATATTAGTATATTTTGCAGTTTGGGTATGTAGTTTTGTGAATTGTGTTAAGTATTTTGATAAAACCAGCCCAGTTTGCAAAATTGTGTTTTAGCAATTGGGAAAAACTGTAACAAGTAAACATTACATTCACAAAAGTTCAAAAAGAATAAAGACATTTCAAATCTCATTATGTCTATATACGGTGTTGTAATGATGTGCAAATTGTTCCAGTACAAAAAGGGGAAATAAATAAGCATAAATATGGGTTCTTCACTGGTTGCCCTTTTCTTGTGGTCACATTTTGCTGCTGTTATTGTACACTGTGGTATTTCACCCAGTAGATTTGGGAGTTTATCAAAATTGGATTTGTTTTTTGAATTCTTTTTGGGTTTGTGTAATCTGAGGGAAATATGTGTCTCTAATATGGTCATACATTTGGCAGGATGTGAGGAATTGCAGCTCAGTTTCCACCTCATTTTGTGCAAAATGTCTTCCTTCGGTGGCTTTTCTCAATAGCAAGGCTGTGCTCACTGAGTCTATACATAGTCAAAGCTTTCCTTAAGTTTGGGTCAGTCACAGTGGTCAGGTATTCTGCCACTCATTACTCTCTGTTTAGGGCCAAATAGCATTCTAGTTTGCTCTGTTTTTTTGTTAATTCTTTCCAATGTGTTAAGTAATTATCTGTGTGGGGTTGTGGGCAGTGCAGTTACCGTACCAGGCTGTGATACGACCCGACAGGATGCTCTCAATTGTGCATCTGTAAAAGTTAGTGAGGGTTTTCGGTGACAAACCACATTTCTTCAGACCCCTGTGGTTGAAGAGATGCTGTTGTGCCTTCTTCACCATGATCAGCCTCAGGATGGGGGAGTCGTCACCAAGTTGTCCTGCTGTTCCTTCTCTTTCATCCCGTAAAAGTCCTGCTGGATCTGCATGAGGATGCCCTGCACCATTACGGAGTTTCCACCCTGGGCCAATACCCTCTCTCTTGACATAGGGGTAGTGCACTCTTATAGCTGTGTGCCACCCTCTCTCTTGACATAGGGGTAGTGTACTCTTATAGCTGTGTGCCACCCTCTCTCTTGACATAGGGGTAGTGTACTCTTATAGCTGTGTGCCACCCTCTCTTTTGACATAGGGGTAGTGTACTCTTATAGCTGTGTGCCACCCTCTCTCTTGACATATGGGTAGTGTACTCTTATAGCTGTGTGCCACCCTCTCTCTTGACATAGGGGAAGTGTACTCTTATAGCTGTGTGCCACCCTCTCTCTTAACATAGGAGAAGTGTACTCTTATAGCTGTGTGCTACCCTCTCTCTTAACATAGGAGAAGTGTACTCTTATAGCTGTGTGCTACCCTCTCTCTTAACATAGGAGAAGTGTACTCCTATAGCTGTGTGCCACCCTCTCTCTTAACATAGGAGAAGTGTACTCTTATAGCTGTGTGCTACCCTCTCTCTTAACATAGGGATAGTGTACTCTTATAGCTGTGTGCCACCCTCTCTCTTGACATAGGGGTAGTGTACTCTTATAGCTGTGTGCCATGCCAGGGGATGGTCTGTGTGGAAAATGAAGTTGCTAACATGCCCCTCTTTGAAGCAGTCAGAAATAGTGTATCTGGATTGTCCTTGAGGTACTTATTGTAATGACCTCTCCACATGGATAAGCCATGGGGGTTTCAAAGGCCTCTGCATTTGGGTTGGAGTGGGGCTATGCAACTCTCCTGCCATTGTTAGGCTGAGGAATGTTCACACCTCTCACCTCACACTTCAGTGCTAATTGAAGTTACAGCCAGATCTGTCCTAGCAGCTTGGTAGCCTAATTTGTTAAGCTTTATATAACAAAATTACCTAGAAATTATCGTAGTTTACTTTTTGTCTCCAGAAGTAGCTTCGGACTGAATACTGAACTCACTCAGTTTTGTGTTGGATGGTATTTCCAGGTTCCGCTATGTTCTTGATTGACCCTGGTAGTAATAGTCCATTCAGGTCATTTTCCCCCAAATCAAGGTTTTAGGTATGGAATTTTTATTTGGATTTAAGGTTTTGATGTTGATGTATATTGTTTAACAATTCAAGTTTATATAAATGTATCCAACGAATTATATATTTTTGCAGAAGAACTCAGCAGCCCATGAGCTCTCTCTCTCTCTCTCTCTCTCTCTCTCTCTCTCTCTCTCTCTCTCTCTCTCTCTCTCTCTCTCTCTCTCTCTCTCTCTCTCTCTCTGTCTCTCTGTCTCTCTCTCTCTCTCTCTCTCTCTCTCTCTCTCTCTCTCTCTCTCTCTCTCTCTCTCTCTCTCTCTCTCTCTCTCTCTCTCTCTCAATTCAATGGCTTTATTGGCATGGGAAACATGTGTTAACATTGCCAAAGCAAGTGAGGTAGACAACATACAAAGTGAATATATAAAGTGAAAAACAACAAAGATTAACAGTAAACATTACACATACAGAAGTTTCAAAACAGTAAAGACATTACAAATGTCATATTGTATATATATATACAGTGTTCTAACAATGTACAAATGGCTAATGGTACAAATGGCTTTCTCGTGGCAACAGGTCACAAATCTTGCTGCTGTGATGGCACACTGTGGAATTTCACCCAGTAGATATGGGAGTTTTTCGAATTCTTTGTGGATCTGTGTAATCTGAGGGAAATATGTCTCTCTAATATGGTCATACATTGGGCAGGAGGTTAGGAAGTGCAGCTCAGTTTCCACCTCATTTTGTGGGCAGTGAGCACATAGCCTGTCTTCTCTTGAGAGCCATGTCTGCCTACGGCGGCCTTTCTCAATAGCAAGGCTATGCTCACTGAGTCTGTACATAGTCAAGGCTTTCCTTAATTTTGGGTCAGTCACAGTGGTCAGGTATTCTGCCGCTGTGTACTCTCTGTGTAGGGCCAAATAGCATTCTAGTTTGCTCTGTTTTTTGTTAATTCTTTCCAATGTGTTAAGTAGTTATCTTTTTGTTTTCTCATGATTTGGTTGGGTCTAATTGTGCTGCTGTCCTGGGGCTCTGTAGTTTGTGTTTGTGAACAGAGCCCCAGGACCAGCTTGCTTAGGGGACTCTTCTCCAGGTTCATCTCTCTGTAGGTGATGGCTTTGTTATGGAAGGTTTGTGAATCGCTTCCTTTTAGGTGGTTGTAGAATTTAATAGCTCTTTTCTGGATTTTGATAATTAGTGGGTATCGGCCTAATTCTGCTCTGCATGCATTATTTGGTGTTCTACGTTGTACACGTAGGATATTTTTGCAGAATTCTGCATGCAGAGTCTCAATTTGGTGTTTGTCCCATTTTGTGAAATCTTGGTTGGTGAGCGGACCCCAGACCTCACAACCATAAAGGGCAATGGGCTCTATGACTGATTCAAGTATTTTTAGCCAGATCCTAATTGGTATGTTGAATTTTATGTTCCTTTTGATGGCACCAGATCATCAGCAACCAGTAGACATTTGACTTCGGATTCTAGTAGGGTGAGGCCAGGTGCTGCAGACCTTTCTAGTGCCTGCGTCAATTCGTTGATATATATGTTGAAGAGGGTGGGGCTTAAGCTGCATCCCTGTCTCACCCCACGGCCCTGTGTGAAGAAATTGGTGTGTTTTTTGCCAATTTTAACCGCACACTTGTTGTTTGTGTATATGGATTTTATAATGTCGTATGTTTTACCCCCAACACCACTTTCCATCAATTTGTATAGCAGACCCTCATGCCTCATGATGTTAAAGAGTTTTAGTATAGCCAATTGGAATTTGTTGTCTGTATATTTGATCATTTCATTTAGGAGACCATCAACACCACAGGCCTTTTTGGGTTGGGTGTTTTGTTGTTGTTACCCTATAGCTCATTCAAGGTAATTGGAGAATCCAGTGGGTTCTGGTCTTTAATAGTTGATTCTAAGATTTGTATTTGATCATGTATATGTTTTTGCTCTTAATTCTTTGTTTTTGAGCCAAAAAGATTGGAGAAGTGGTTTATCCATACATCTCCATTTTGGATAGATAATTATTCGTGTTGTTGTTTGTTTAGTGTTTTCCAATTTTTCCAGAAGTGGTTAGAGTCAATGGATTCTTCAATTACATTGAGCTGATTTCTGACGTGTTGTTCCATCTTTTTCCTTAGTGTATTTCTGTATTGTTTTAGTGATTCACCATAGTGAAGGGGTAGACTCAGGTTTTCTGGGTCTCTATGTTTTTGGTTGGACAGGTTTCTCTATCTTTCTTAGATTTTTGCATTCTTCATCAAATCATTTGTCACTGTTGTTCATTTTCTATTTGAGATTTTTTGATTTGATAGGGAAGCTGAGAGGTCAAATATACTGTTAAGATTTTCTTTGGTGTGTTTTTTGCCAATTTTAACCGCACACTTGTTGTTTGTGTATATGGATTTTATAATGTCGTATGTTTTACCCCCAACACCACTTTCCATCAATTTGTATAGCAGACCCTCATGCCTCATGATGTTAAAGAGTTTTAGTATAGCCAATTGGAATTTCTTGTCTGTATATTTGATCATTTCATTTAGGAGACCATCAACACCACAGGCCTTTTTGGGTTGGGTGTTTTGTTGTTGTTACCCTGTAGCTCATTCAAGGTAATTGGAGAATCCAGTGGGTTCTGGTCTTTAATAGTTGATTCTAAGATTTGTATTTGCTCATGTATATGTTTTTGCTCTTAATTCTTTGTTTTTGAGCCAAAAAGATTGGAGAAGTGGTTTATCCATACATCTCCATTTTGGATAGATAATTATTCGTGTTGTTGTTTGTTTAGTGTTTTCCAATTTTTCCAGAAGTGGTTAGAGTCAATGGATTCTTCAATTACATTGAGCTGATTTCTGACGTGTTGTTCCATCTTTTTCCTTAGTGTATTTCTGTATTGTTTTAGTGATTCACCATAGTGAAGGGGTAGACTCAGGTTTTCTGGGTCTCTATGTTTTTGGTTGGACAGGTTTCTCTATCTTTCTTAGATTTTTGCATTCTTCATCAAATCATTTGTCACTGTTGTTCATTTTCTATTTGAGATTTTTTGATTTCATAGGGAAGCTGAGAGGTCAAATATACTGTTAAGATTTTCTACTGCCAAGTTTACACCTTCACTATTACAGTGGAACGTTTTACCCAGGAAATTGTCTAAAAGGATTGAATTTCTTGTTGCCTAATTGATATTTGGTAGGTTTCCAAACTGCATTCCTTCCATCTGTAGCATTTCTTAATGTTACTCAGTTCCTTTGGCTTTGATGCCTCATGATTGAGTATTGCTCTGTTCAAGTAGACTGTGATTTATCTGTGGTCTGATAGGGGTGTCAGGGGGCTGACTGTGAACACTCTGAGAGACTCTGGGTTGAGGTCGGTGATAAAGTAGTCTACAGTACGACTGCCAAGAGATAAGTTATAGGTGTACCTACCATAGGAGTCCCCTCGAAACCTACCATTGACTATGTACATACCCAGCGTGCGACAGAGCTGCAGGAGTTGTGACCCGTTTTTGTTGGTTATGTTGTCATAGTTGTGTCTAGGGGGGCATGTGGGGGAAGGAATGCTGTCACCTGCAGGCAGGGGTTTGTCCCCCTGTGTGCTGAGGGTGTCAGGTTCTTGTCCGGTTCTGGCATCTGTGTCTCTCTCTCTGTCTCTATCTCTGTGTCTGCGTCTCTCTGTCTCTGTGTCTGCGTCTCTCTGTCTCTGTGTCTCTCTCTCTGTCTCTATCTCTGTGTCTGCGTCTCTCTGTCTCTGTGTCTCTCTCTCTGTCTCTGTCTCTGTGTCTGCGTATCTCTGTCTCTGTGTCTGTGTCTGCGTCTCTCTGTCTCTGTGTCTCTCTGTCTCTGTCTCTGTGTCTGTGTCTGCGTCTCTCTGTCTCTGTATCTCTCAATTCAATTGCATTTAAATTCAAGGTAAGGTCATTATTGGCATGGGGAACATATGTTTACATTGCCACTGTAAGTGAAATAGATAATACACAAAATGAAATAAACAATACATGTTTTTACAGTAAACACAAAAGTTCAAAAAATATAAAGACATTTGAAATAGTTATACTAACGTATACTGTAGCAAGCTGTCTGGGTCTCCTGGGAGGTCAGTAAGTAACATGTAGATTATATATAGATACATAGTTTATATAGATTATGGCCAGTGCTGGTATGATTATTAGTATAGATTCTGTGCAGCGACTATATTATCAGTATAGATTCTGGGCAGTGACTGTAGGCCCCGGGCAGTGGATTTCAGCACCACTTCGAGTGGACAGCGCCCGTGCAGATTTGAACTTTTGTCTAAGTGTCCTGTGGAAAGAGCCGCTGAATATTTCAGCACCATGGAGAGAACCTTAGTGTGGATTCTCTTGATGTTAATCCATTCTAGAAGCCCCTTCTTTTTTTCTTTCTATTTGTCTGTGTGTGTGCCTGTGTCTATTTGTCTGTGTGTGTGCCTGTGTCTATTTGTCTGTGTGTTGTGCCTGTGTCTATTTGTCTGTGTGTGTGCCTGTGTCTATTTGTCTGTGTGTTGTGCCTGTGTCTATTTGTCTGTGTGTGTGCCTGTGTCTATTTGTCTGTGTGTTGTGCCTGTGTCTATTTGTCTGTGTGTGTGCCTGTGTCTATTTGTCTGTGTGTGTGCCTGTGTCTATTTGTCTGTGTGTGTGCCTGTGTCTATTTGTCTGTGTGTGTGCCTGTGTCTATTTGTCTGTGTGTTTGCCTGTGTCTATTTGTCTGTGTGTGTGCCTGTGTCTATTTGTCTGTGTGTTGTGCCTGTGTCTATTTGTATGTGTGTGTGCCTGTGTCTATTTGTCTGTGTGTGTGCCTGTGTCTATTTGTCTGTGTGTGTGCCTGTGTCTATTTGTCTGTGTGTTGTGCCTGTGTCTATTTGTCTGTGCCTGTGTCTATTTGTCTGTGTGTTGTGCCTGTGTCTATTTGTCTGTGTGTTGTGCCTGTGTCTATTTGTCTGTGTGTGTGCCTGTGTCTATTTGTCTGTGCCTGTGTCTATTTGTCTGTGTGTGTGCCTGTGTCTATTTGTCTGTGCCTGTGTCTATTTGTCTGTGCCTGTGTCTATTTGTCTGTGTGTGTGCCTGTGTCTATTTGTCTGTGTGTGTGCCTGTGTCTATTTGTCTGTGTCTTGTGCCTGTGTCTATTTCTCTGTGTGTTGTGCCTGTGTCTATTTGTCTGTGTGTTGTGCCTGTGTCTATTTGTCTGTGTGTGTGCCTGTGTCTATTTGTCTGTGCCTGTGTCTATTTGTCTGTGTGTGTGCCTGTGTCTATTTGTCTGTGTGTGTGCCTGTGTCTATTTGTCTGTGTGTGTGCCTGTGTCTATTTGTCTGTGTGTTGTGCCTGTGTCTATTTGTCTGTGTGTGTGCCTGTGTCTATTTGTCTGTGTGTGTGCCTGTGTCTATTTGTATGTGTGTGTGCCTGTGTCTATTTGTCTGTGTGTGTGCCTGTGTCTATTTGTCTGTGTGTGTGCCTGTGTCTATTTGTCTGTGTGTGTGCCTGTGTCTATTTGTCTGTGTGTGTGCCTGTGTCTATTTGTGTGTGCCTGTGTCTATTTGTGTGTGCCTGTGTCTATTTGTCTGTGTATTTTGCCTGTGTCTATTTGTCTGTGTGTGTGCCTGTGTCTATTTGTCTGTGTGTGTGCCTGTGCATTTTTGTCTCTGATGAACAGTCTACTATAATTAAGTCATTTGACTTGAAAAAGAAAGGTTTCCTGCATACAGATTCTTACTCAATAACACCTTTTATATAGTTTGAAACTGTGTATTGAATGTGAATGTTAATGTTATTGTTTGTTTTCCATTCCAGACGGTACGCCATGGCTTCCCCTACCAGCCCACCTGCCTGGCATTCGACCCCGTCCAGAAGATCCTAGCCATCGGCTCCAGAACAGGAGGCATACGGATGTATCCTTTCCTTTGCCACCGCTCTACTCTTTTTATCCCTCTCTTCATCCCTCCTCTCCTCCGCTGTTGTCATGGCTGTCATATCGCGGAGTCAAACCTGTCTGTTTGCCAGCTTGTGCTCCCAGGAGGCACCTGAGCCTTCTTGGGCCCCCAGGTAGGAGTTTATACATTCATATAGCCAGTGTCATCAGGGAGGGAGGGAGGGAGGGAGGGAGGGACTGTCTGTCTGTACTGAGAACACCTCTCTTCCTCTCTCTTTCTTGTCCCTGTCCCTATCTGTCGGGTCTCTTCCTCTGTCTCCCTCTTTCTCTCTGGACCTTCAGCAGATGCTTTGATGAAACGCTGACTGGCTCAGATTTCTGTTTGATGGAGAGGAGACCCCATGACTGAATGATCATTAGCATTGAGAGGCTAAGCACAAGTATCACAGCTCTCATGTGGCCCGTCACCCAGTCCAGCCTTCTATTCCATACTTTTTTTCCCCTCTCTTTTTTTCTCTCTCGTTATGTCTCTCATTCTCCCTCCCTATCTTCTCTTCCATTTTTTTTCTATCCCCTCTCTCTCCTTCTCCCTCATCCTTCTTTTCTACTTGTCATTTGAAAGTGTCCAGGTATAGACTAGGGTATGTAATTACCAAACTCGGGTACGCGCAATGCCGTCGGTGGTACGCCAAATAGAAATGTGATTCACATATTTTTTTAAATAAAATAAAATACTATACATTTGGGTGAGGCTTTCTTCTCACCTGAGTACCCTGAGTACCCTCGTTTCACTGTTTGCATCAGTTACCTGACATGGAATGGATTTCCTGTGTAGTACTCTGTGTTTCCCGAAGTTTGTTCATAACCTGGTGGACTGCGAAGAGACCCCTGGTGGTATGTCTTGTTGGGTATGTATGGGTGTCTTGGGGAGCTGTGTGTTAATCATTTGAATAAACATCCTGGTATTTTTCAAAATGTCAATGCTTCTCACAAAGACAAGTAGTGATGCAGTTAATCTTCTCCTCTACTTTGAACCAGGAGAGATTGACATGAACGTCTCTGTGTACATTTAAGGGCCAGCCGTGTTGCTCTGTTCTGGGTCAAATGTTTGTGGCTTTGAACATATGACTGGGCAGTAGTCCAAGTGCAACCAAACTAGGGCCTGTAGTTCTCGTTTTGTTGGTAACCTTGTAAAGGACGCAGAGCAGCGTTTTATTTTTGAAAATACGTCTCCTAATCTTAGCTACTGTTGCATCACTGTGTTTCGACCATGACAGTTTACAATCCACCAAGCAGCTTAGTCATCTCACTTTGCTCAATTTCCATATTATTCATTACAAGATTTAGTTGAGGTTTAGGGTTTAGTGAATGATTTGTTCCAGTACAATGCTTTTAGTTTTTGAAATATGTAGGACCAGCTTATTACTTGCCACCCGTTCTAAAACTGACTGCAGCTCTTTGTTAAGTGTTGCAGTGATTTAACTTGCTGTGGCAGCTGACGTGTATAATGTCGAGTCATCGTCATAGTTACAGTGCATTCGGAAAGTATTCCGAGCCCTTACCCCTTTTTTCCACATTTTGTTACATTACCGCCTTCTACACACAATACCCCATAATGACAAAGTGAAAACAGTTTTTTTAGTAATGTTTGCAAATGTATAAAATAAAATGTAAAAAAATGAAATACCTCCTTTATGTAAGTATTCAGACCCTTTACTATGAGATTCGAAATTGAGTTCAGGTGCATCCTGTTTCCATTGATACTCCTTGAGATGTTTCCACAACTTGATTGGATAAACCTGTTTATATAAGGTCCCATGGTGCATGTCAGAGCAAAAACCAAGCCATGAGGTTGAAGGAATTGTCCCTAGAGCTCCGAGACAGCATTGTGTCGAGGCACAGATCTGGGGAAGGGTACCAAAATATTTCTGCAGTTTTTAATGTCCTGAAGAACACAGTGGCTTCCATCATTCTTAAATGGAAGAAGTTTGAAACCATCAAGACTCCTCCTAGAACTGGCCACCAGGCCAAACTGAGTAATTGAGGAAGAAGGGTCATGGTTAGGGAAGTGACCAAGAACCTGATGGTCACTCTGACAGAGCTCCGGAGTTCCTCTGTGGAGATGCGAGAACTGTCCAGAAGAGCAACCATATTTGCAGCACTCCACCAATCAGGTATTTATGGTAGAGTGGCCAGACGGAAGCAACTCCTCAGTTAAAGACACATGACAGCCAGCTTGGAGATTGCCAAAAGGCACCTAAAGGTTTCTCAGAGCATGACTAACAAGATTATCTGGTCTGAATGAACCAAGATTGAACTCTTTGGCATGACTGCCAAGTGTTACACCTGGAGGGAGGATACCACTCACCATCTCTATGGTGAAGCATGGTGGTGGCAGCATCATGCTGTGGTGATGTTTTTCAGCGGAGACTTGGAGACTAGTTAGGATCGAGGGAAAGATGAACAGAGCAAAGTACAGAGAGATCCTTGATAAAATCCCGCTCCAGAGCGCTCAGTACCTCAGACTGGGGCAAAGTTTTACCTTCCAACAGAACAACAACCCTAAGCACACAGCCAAAACCACGCAAGAGTGGCTTCGGTACAAGTCTCTGAATGTCCTTGTGTGGCCCAGCCAGAGCCCGGACTTGAACCCGATCGAACATCTCTGGAGAGACCTGAAAATAGCTGTGTAATGACGCCCCCCATCCAACCTGACAGAACTTGAGAGGATCTGTAGAGAAGAATGGGAGAAACTCCCCAAATACAGGTTTTCCAAACTTGTAGCGTCATACCTGAGAGATCTCGAGGCTGTAATTGCTGCCAAAGATGCTTCAACAAAGTAAAGTGTTGAAATAATTATATACATGTGATATTTATTCATACATTTGCAAACATTTCTGAACATTTTTTGCTTTGTCATTATGGGGTATTGTGTGTAGATTGATGAGGGTGGAAAAGATGTAATCCATGAAAAAATAGGGCTGTAATGCAACAAAATGTGGAAAAGGTCAAAGGGGTCTGAATACTTTCCGAAGTCAGTGTAGATAAGTTTTCCTCAGTGGCAGTAATCATTAGTAAATATTTGAAAAAGTAAGGGGCCTAGACAGCTGCCCTGGGGAATGCCTGACTCTACCTGGATTATGTTGGAGAAGCTTCCATTAAATAATAACTTCTGTGTTCCGTTAGACAGGTAACTCTTGATCCACATTATAGCGGGGGGTGTTAACCTTTACCACATACGTTTTTCCAAGTCTAACAAAACAACTCCCACAAGCGTCTTCTTACCAGTTTTAATTCAGCCAATCATCAGTCATTTGTGTAAGTGCTGTACATGTTGAATTTTTAAAAAAAAATTTATTTCACCTTTATTTAACCAGGTAGGCTAGTTGAGAACAAGTTCTCATTTGCAACTGCGACCTGGCCAAGATAAAGCATAGCAGTGTGAGCATACAACAAAGAGTTACACATGGAGTAAACAATTAACAAGTCAATAACACAGTAGAAAACGAAGGGGGGGTCTATATACAATGTGTGCAAAAGGCATGAGGAGGTAGGCAAATAATTACAATTTTGCAGATTAACACTGGAGTGATAAAAGATCAGATGGTCATGTACAGGTAGAGATATTGGTGTGCAAAAGAGCAGAAAAGTAAATAAATAAAAACAGTATGGGGATGAGGTAGGTGAAAAGGGTGGGCTATTTACCAATAGACTATGTACAGCTGCAGCGATCGGTTAGCTGCTCAGATAGCTGATGTTTGAAGTTGGTGAGGGAGATAAAAGTCTCCAACTTCAGCGATTTTTGCAATTCGTTCCAGTCACAGGCAGCAGAGTACTGGAACGAAAGGCGGCCAAATGAGGTGTTGGCTTTAGGGATGATCAGTGAGATACACCTGCTGGAGCGCGTGCTACGGATGGGTGTTGCCATCGTGACCAGTGAGCTGAGATAAGGCGGAGCTTTACCTAGCATAGACTTGTAGATGACCTGGAGCCAGTGGGTCTGGCGACGAATATGTAGCGAGGGCCAGCCGACTAGAGCATACAAGTCGCAGTGGTGGGTAGTATAAGGTGCTTTAGTGACAAAACGGATGGCACTGTGATAGACTGCATCCAGTTTGCTGAGTAGAGTGTTGGAAGCCATTTTGTAGATGACATCGCCGAAGTCGAGGATCGGTAGGATAGTCAGTTTTACTAGGGTAAGCTTGGCGGCTTGAGTGAAGGAGGCTTTGTTGCGGAATAGAAAGCCGACTCTTGATTTGATTTTCGATTGGAGATGTTTGATATGAGTCTGGAAGGAGAGTTTGCGGTCTAGCCAGACACCTAGGTACTTATAGACGTCCACATATTCTAGGTCGGAACCATCCAGGGTGGTGATGCTAGTCGGGCATGCAGGTGCAGGCAGCGACCGGTTGAAAAGCATGCATTTGGTCTTACTAGCGTTTAAGAGCAGTTGGAGGCCACGGAAGGAGTGTTGTATGGCATTGAAGCTTGTTTGGAGGTTAGATAGCACAGTGTCCAGAGACGGGCCGAAAGTATATAGAATGGTGTCGTCTGCGTAGAGGTGGATCAGGGAATCGCCCGCAGCAAGAGCAACATCATTGATATACACAGAGAAAAGAGTCGGCCCGAGAATTGAACCCTGTGGCACCCCCATAGAGACTGCCAGAGGACCGGACAGCATGCCCTCCGATTTGACACACTGAACTCTGTCTGCAAAGTAATTGGTGAACCAGGCAAGGCAGTCATCCGAAAAACCGAGGCTACTGAGTCTGCCGATAAGAATATGGTGATTGACAGAGTCGAAAGCCTTGGCGAGGTCGATGAAGACGGCTGCACAGTATGATGATGTCGTTTAGTACCTTGAGTGTGGCTGAGGTGCACCCATGACCGGCTCGGAAACCAGATTGCACAGCGGAGAAGGTACGGTGGGATTCGAGATGGTCAGTGACCTGTTTGTTGACTTGGCTTTCGAAGACCTTAGATAGGCAGGGCAGGATGGATATAGGTCTGTAACAGTTTGGGTCCAGGGTGTCTCCCCCTTTGAAGAGGGGGATGACTGCGGCAGCTTTCCAATCCTTGGGGATCTCAGACGAGATGAAAGAGAGGTTGAACAGGCTGGTAATAGGGGTTGCGACAATGGTGGCAGATAGTTTCAGAAATAGAGGGTCCAGATTGTCAAGCCCAGCTGATTTGTACGGGTCCAGGTTTTGCAGCTCTTTCAGAACATCTGCTATCTGGATTTGGGTAAAGGAGAACCTGGAGAGGCTTGGGCGAGGAGCTGCGGGGGGGGCGGAGCTGTTGGCCGAGGTTGAAGTAGCCAGGCGGAAGGCATGGCCAGCCGTTGAGAAATGCTTATTGAAGTTTTCGATAATCATGGATTTATCAGTGGTGACCGTGTTACCTAGCCTCAGTGCAGTGGGCAGCTGGGAGGAGGTGCTCTTGTTCTCCATGGACTTCACAGTGTCCCAGAACTTTTTGGAGTTGGAGCTACAGGATGCAAACTTCTGCCTGAAGAAGCTGGCCTTAGCTTTCCTGACTGACTGCGTGTATTGGTTCCGGACTTCCCTGAACAGTTGCATATCACGGGGACTATTCGATGCTATTGCAGTCCGCCACAGGATGTTTTTGTGCTGGTCGAGGGCAGTCAGGTCTGGGGTGAACCAAGGGCTGTATCTGTTCTTAGTTCTGCATTTTTTGAACGGAGCATGCTTATCTAAAATGGTGAGGAAGTTACTTTTAAAGAATGACCAGGCATCCTCAACTGACGGGATGAGGTCAAATGTCCTTCCAGGATACCCGGGCCAGGTCGATTAGAAAGGCCTGCTCACAGAAGTGTTTTAGGGAGCGCTTGACAGTGATGAGGGGTGGTCGTTTGACTGCGGCTCCGTAGCGGATACAGGCAATGAGGCAGTGATCGCTGAGATCCTGGTTGAAGACAGCGGAGGTGTATTTGGAGGGCCAGTTGGTCAGGATGACGTCTATGAGGGTGCCCTTGTTTACAGAGTTAGGGTTGTACCTGGTGGGTTCCTTGATGATTTGTGTGAGATTGAGGGCATCTAGCTTAGATTGTAGGACTGGCGGGGTGTTAAGCATATCCCAGTTTAGGTCACCTAACAGAACAAACTCTGAAGCTAGATGGGGGGCGATCAATTCACAAATGGTGTCCAGGGCACAGCTGGGAGCTGAGGGGGGTCGGTAGCAGGCGGCAACCGTGAGAGACTTATTTCTGGAGAGAGTAATTTTCAAAATTAGTAGTTCGAACTGTTTGGGTATGGACCTGGAAAGTATGACATTACTTTGCAGGCCATCTCTGCAGTAAACTGCAACTCCTCCCCCTTTGGCAGTTCTATCTTGACGGAAGATGTTATAGTTGGGTATGGAAATCTCTGAATTTTTGGTGGCCTTCCTGAGCCAGGATTCAGACACAGCAAGGACATCAGGGTTAGCAGAGTGTGCTAAAGCAGTGAGTAAGACAAACTTAGGGAGGAGGCTTCTGATGTTGACATGCATGAAACCAAGGCTTTTTCGAACACAGAAGTCAACAAATGAGGGTGCCTGGGGACATGCAGGGCCTGGGTTTACCTCCACATCACCCGCGGAACAGAGAAGGAGTAGTATGAGGGTGCGGCTAAAGGCTATCAAAACTGGTCGCCTAGAGCGTTGGGGACAGAGAATAAGAGGAGCAGGTTTCTGGGCATGGTAGAATATATTCAGGGCATAGTGCGCAGACAGGGGTATGGTGGGGTGCGGGTACAGCGGAGGTAAGCCCAGGCACTGGGTGATGATGAGAGAGGTTGTATCTCTGGACATGCTGGTAGTAATGGGTGAGGTCACCGCATGTGTGGGAGGTGGGACAAAGGAGTTGCCCCTCCTTATACGCCAGTTGATGATTTTTTTAAATTGGGAAATAGCATTGTATCTGGTCAGGGCTTTCAATCAGCCTTTCTGCATCTCTATTCATTAAATCTCTCTGACCCTGTGTTTTCTTCTGCCTGCTAACTGTAGCAGCACACTGACAGTCTGTCTCTGTTTCTGTGTGTGTGTGTGTGTATCAGTCTGTTTCTCTCTCTCTCTGTGTGTGTGTGTGTGTGCATTTGTATCAGGTCGTCTCTGTGTTTGTGTTTAACATTGCTGTTATCCTGCCGTGCCATACTGGATGTGAAACAGAATGGCTTTTCAATAAAGGTCAGGTAATAGAATCCTGTTCTGTCTGGAGGACAGTCACTTCTCATCCAAAAAAACACACCAACCTGCCCACGACGACCGCTCTCACGAGAGAGAGAGAGAGAGAGAGAGGCAGGCCTTTGCACAGAGAGAGAGACAGAGAGAGGCCTTGGCATAGAGAGCTGGTCCATGCTGGGCTGGATGGACAATATGCTAGCAGAATGGGTAGATTGGTATAGAAGCACATGTCTACCACGCCGGTAAGGAATGAGCTTGCTCTCAAACGAAAAGGACAGGTTGGATTGATACCTAAGGATCGATAAAGATAAATGAAAACAGGACGGAGGAATGGGAGAGAGGGACCACACAGACGGGAGCTACCTAGCAGCGTAGCTAGCACTGCAGGGTGGGGCTACATTGAAACAGTGTCATTCTGTTGGTTAGTGATTCAGAGGTTGTACACACAGTAGAACGTCATAGTTCACCTCTTTTAAGTTACAGTTTGTGTAGTCCACAGTAAGATGGTTTGTTTTTCTATTCTATTTCAGCAGTGGTTCCATTCCAGTCCCAGTGTCTGCTTCACTCACCTTTGGTTTACATGCCCACCAACATCCTGTTATTATACCAGCGTCCCATGGTTTACATGCCCACCAACATCCTGTTATTATACCAGCGTACCATGGTTTACATGCCCACCAACATCCTGTTATTATACCAGCGTACCATGGTTTACATGCCCACCAACATCCTGTTATTATACCAGCGTACCATGGTTTACATGTCCACCAACATCCTGTTATTATACCAGCGTACCATGGTTTACATGCCCACCAACATCCTGTTATTATACCAGCGTACCATGGTTTACATGCCCACCAACATCCTGTTATTATACCAGCGTACCATGGTTTACATGTCCACCAACATCCTGTTATTATACCAGCGTACCATGGTTTACATGTCAACTTCCTGTTATTATACCAGCGCACCATGGTTTACATGTCCACCAACATCCTGTTATTATACCAGCGTACCATGGTTTACATGCCCACCAACATCCTGTTATTATACCAGCGTACCATGGTTTACATGCCCACCAACATCCTGTTATTATACCAGCGTACCATGGTTTACATGCACACCAACATCCTGTTATTATCCCAGCGTACCATGGTTTACATGCCCACCAACATCCTGTTATTATACCAGCGTACCATGGTTTACATGCCCACCAACATCCTGTTATTATACCAGCGTACCATGGTTTACATGTCAACTTCCTGTTATTATACCAGCGTACCATGGTTTACATGTCCACCAACATCCTGTTATTATACCAGCGTACCATGGTTTACATGCCCACCAACATCCTGTTATTATACCAGCGTACCATGGTTTACATGTCAACTTCCTGTTATTATACCAGCGTACCATGGTTTACATGCCCACCAACATCCTGTTATTATACCAGCGTACCATGGTTTACATGCCCACCAACATCCTGTTATTATACCAGCGTACCATGGTTTACATGCCCACCAACATCCTGTTATTATACCAGCGTACCATGGTTTACATGTCAACTTCCTGTTATTATACCAGCGTACCATGGTTTACATGCCCACCAACATCCTGCTTTTTTGGGGGGATACTCAAGTATTCTACTCCTGCATTACTCTCGAGGTTTCTTCCTAGATTCTGGCCTTTCTAGGGAGTTTTTCCTAGCCACTGTGCTTCTACACCTGCATTACTTGCTGTTTGGGGTTTTAGTCTCGGTTTCTGTACAGCACTTTCAGTTGAGAGATCAACTGATGTAAGAAGGGCTATATAAATACATTTGATTTGATTTATTCTGTTTGTGAGTTGACATCATATCCCGTTTACAACCCCCCCCCCCCCCAAAAAAAATAAGCTTATGATAAACTAGGATAAGATGCCTGGGAAATGCTGATCTTAGATGGGATAGTGTGTCATGTAAACGTCTCATCCCGTTTATTGTTGTTTCTCGCAGTTTGCGCAGGCTCAGTTTAACATGTCATTGGTGTTGATTGATGATGTTTTCATCTGATTGTAAAACAAATCACAAAAAAAGTAGGCTACTTGCGCATGTTCAATCCACCGTAACAATTCATTATTATACTGTCAGGGATTTTCTCCTCTTCTTCCAAAGAGGAGAGGCGAAAAGGATCAGAGGACCAATATGCGGCGTGGTAAGTGTCCATGGTTCTTTTAATATGTAAACGTACACATGAACAACTGACTACAAAAACAAGAAACGTGTGAAACCCTAAACAGCCCTATCTGGTGCAAAACACAAAGACAGGAACAATCACCCACAAACACACAGTGAAACCCAGGCTACCTAAGTATGATTCTCAATCAGAGACAACTAATGACACCTGCCTCTGATTGAGAACCATACTAGGCCGAAACATAGAAATACCCAAATCATAGAAAACCAAACATAGACTGCCCACCCAACTCACGCCCTGACCATACTAAATAATGACAAAACAAAGGAAATGAAGGTCAGAACGTGACATATACTCCTTAATGGACAGTATAAACAATGGGCTACTTTCTCCCTTTACTTTAAACAACTTCTTGCTGATCATTTCCCAACATTTGGCCATATTATAATTTCCAAAATGTTGTAAGCCATTTGTTTTGTCAACTAAAGTTATATACACGCAGCGTCTCTTCTGTCATAACTTGTTACGCCAGAAAACAGTAAAGTAGTGCCAGAATACTTCACCAGAATACATTGATAGAATGAATGCATTAGTAATCTAGTGAACAAAAGTTATTAAATATGTCTGTTTTCTTTAGGGACCGGGGAAAAAGTCCAATAACTCCAAACTCTAAATTGGTCCTTTGCAAATTGTCTAAATGTCATCAGTTTGACCAGTTTTTAAAAAAGGAAATTAAAATCGGAGAAAGAAAACAAGGAAACACGTTCCTGATAAGACTTCAGTTCGTCTAAGGGGTCGATATGTTATGTGGTTGAAATAATGTCCGCTTGCACATCAGTGTCAAAGATGACACATTACACAAGCACTCACGTTTTCTCAAGAGACGTGGAAAGAAAGAAATTATATATTATATTTCTCCACTCCTGTTCTCGAAACAAAATGAACAATGGTGATATTATTTTACTGCAAAAAAAATAAATAATAATAATTCTGCAGGAGTTAATATTGTATTAAACTATATTATGTGAGAGGTTACAGGGATACAGTCAGTGTCTGTATTTCAGTTACTGCTCCTTTTAAATGAGGAATATGATCTGTGTTCATGGACACAGGGATAGTCATGAGTTGGACATCAAAGGGGCATGTCAACAGCTTATCCCAATAAGACCGTAATAGTGGTCATTGATAGTGTATTAGTGTCATTACACTAATAGAGGCCAGTAAAATAATCGAATTTAATCAAGCTGCTAATGGGTTGGTGAGCATGAACATTGAGCCCAGCAGTGGGCCTATCATCAGACTGAATACAGCCCAGCAGTGGTCCTATCATCAGACTGAATACAGCCCAGCAGTGGTCCTATCATCAGACTGAATACAGCCCAGCAGTGGTCCTATCATCAGACTGAATACAGCCCAGCAGTGGGCCTATCATCAGACTGAATACAGCCCAGCAGTGGTCCTAGCATCAGACTGAATACAGCCCAGCAGTGGTCCTATCATCAGACTGAATACAGCCCAGCAGTGGTCCTATCATCAGACTGAATACAGCCCAGCAGTGGTCCTATCATCAGACTGAATACAGCCCAGCAGTGGGCCTATCATCAGACTGAATACAGCCCAGCAGTGGTCCTATCATCAGACTGAATACAGCCCAGCAGTGGTCCTATCATCAGACTGAATACAGCCCAGCAGTGGTCCTATCATCAAACTGAATACAGCCCAGCAGTGGTCCTATCATCAGACTGAATACAGCCCAGCAGTGGTCCTATCATCAGACTGAATACAGCCCAGCAGTGGTCCTATCATCAGACTGAATACAGCCCAGCAGTGGTCCTATCATCAGACTGAATACAGCCCAGCAGTGGTCCTATCATCAGACTGAATACAGCCCAGCAGTGGTCCTATCATCAGACTGAATACAGCCCAGCAGTGGTCCTATCATCAGACTGAATACAGCCCAGCAGTGGGCCTATCATCAGACTAGAATACAGCCCAGCAGTGTGCCTATCATCAGACTGAATACAGCCCAGCAGTGGTCCTATCATCAGACTGAATACAGCCCAGCAGTGGTCCTATCATCAGACTGAATACAGCCCAGCAGTGGTCCTATCATCAGACTAGAATACAGCCCAGCAGTGTGCCTATCATCAGACTGAATACAGCCCAGCAGTGGTCCTATCATCAGACTGAATACAGCCCAGAAGTGGTCCTATCATCAGACTGAATACATCCCAGCAGTGGGCCTATCATCAGACTGAATACAGCCCAGCAGTGGTCCTATCATCAGACTAGAATACAGCCCAGCAGTGGGCCTATCATCAGACTGAATACAGCCCAGCAGTGGGCCTATCATCAGACTGAATACAGCCCAGCAGTGGTCCTATCATCAGACTGAATACAGCCCAGCAGTGGTCCTATCATCAGACTGAATACAGCCCAGCAGTGGTCCTATCATCAGACTGAATACTTTCGTTCTTCACCCCATAACATTCTTTTCTTTCCTCTTTTCTATATACTTATACAGTGTTGTAACGATGTGCAAATAGTTAAAGTACAAAAAGGAAAATAAATCAACATAAATATGGGTTTTATTTACAATGGTGTTTGTTCTTCACTGGTTGCCCTTTTCTCGTGGCAACAGGTCCCAAATCTTGCTGCTGTGATGGCACACTGTGGTATTCACCTAGATATTGGAGTTTATCAAAATTGGATTTGTTTACAAATTCTTTATTGGTCTGTGTAATATGAGGGAAATATGCGTCTCTAATATGGTCATACATTTGGCAGGAGGTTAGGAAGTGCATCTCAGTTTCCACCTCATTTTGTGAGCCAGGTCTGCCTAGGGCAGATAGTTAACTGGTATTGTCCTAACTCTGCTCTGCATGCATTACTTTGTGTTTTACGTTGTAAATTGAGGATTTTTTCGTAGAATTCTGCATGCAGAGTCTCAATTTGTTGTTTGTCCCATTATGTGAATTTTTGGTTGGTGAGCGGACCCCAGAGCTCACAACCCTAGAGGGCAATGGGTTCTATAATTGATTTGAGTTTTCTTTAGCCAGATCCTAATTGGGATAATAATAATAATATCTAATTTCCTTTTCCTTTTTATTACATGTTTTATATATATCCCTTCTTTCATATAAATACAGGAAATGATGTCAACCCCCTCCCACCCCCACCACCAACCCCTCCCACCCACCACCACCCCTCCCACCACCACCACCCCCTCCCACCACCACAACCCCCTCCCACCCCCACCCCCTCCCACACCACCACCCCCTCCCACCACCACCACCCCTCCCACCACCACCCCCTCCCACCACCACCACCCCTCCACCACCACCACCCCCTCCACCACCACAACCCCCCTCCCACCCCCACCACCCACCACCACCACCCCCTCCCACCACCACCAACCCCCTCCCACCCACCACCAACCCCCTCCCACCCCACCACCCCTCCCACCACCACCACCCCCTCCCACCACCACCACCCCCTCCCACCACCACCACCCCCTCCCACCACCACCACCCCCTCCCACCACCCCACCCCCTCCCACCACCACACCCCCTCCCACCACCACCACCCCCTCCCACCACCACCACCCCCTCCCACCCACCACCCCCTCCACCACCACCACCCCTCCCACCCCCACCACCCCCTCCCACACCACCACCACCCAACCCCCCTCCCACCACAAGCCAACCCCAACCACCCCCTCCCACCACCACCCGACCCCCTCCCACGGGCCCCACCACCCCCTCCCACACCCACCAACCCCGTCCCACCACCACCAACCCCCTCCCACACCCCACCAACCACCCCCTCCCACCACCACCACCCCCTCCCACCACCACCAACCCCCTCCCACACCACCAACCACCCAGCCCACCACCACCCAACCCCCTCCCACCCAACACCCCCCTCCAACCACCACCAACCCCTCCCACCACCACCAACCCCTCCAACCACCTCCCACCCACCACCACCCTCTCCCACCCACAGCCCAACCCCCTCCCACCACCACCACCCCTCCCAAAACCAACACCAACCCCTCCACCACACAACCACCCTCGCCATCCACCCAACCCCCTCCCACCCACCACCACCCTTCCCACCCCACCACCAAAACCCCCTCCCACGCACCACCAGACCCCATCTCGCCACCACCACCAAACCCCCTCCCAGCCACCACCACCCCCTCCACCACCCACCACCCCCTCTCCACCACCACCACCCCCTCCCACCACCACAACCCCACCCCTCCACCACCACCACCCCCTCCCACCCACCACCACCACCCCCTCCCACCACCACCACCCCCTCCCCACCACACCAAACCAACCACGCGCCCACCAACCACCACACCCCCGCCCACCACCAACCACAAACCAGAACCCCTACCACCACCACACCCGCCTCCCACCAACCACCAACACACCTCCCCACCAACCACCACCACCGGACCACAACCCCACTCCCACCACCACCACGACCCCCTCCCACCACCACCAACCCCTCAACCACCACCACCACCAACCCTCCCACCAGCCACCAACACCCCTCCCACCACCACCACAAACCCCCCGCCCACCACCACCACCCCCCTCCCAACCATAAAGGCCACACCAACCCCCTCCCACCACCACCACCCACCACCACCAAACCCCTCCCGCAACACCACCAACCCCCCTCCCCACCACCAACCCCCACCACCACCACCCCCTTCCCACCACCACCACCCCTCACCACCACCACCACCCCCCTCCCACCCGACCACCACGCCCCTCACCCACCACCACCACCCCCTCCCATCCCACCACCACCACCCACCACACCACCCCCTCCCACCACCCACCCCCCTCCTCAACCCACCCACGACCCCCCTCCCACCACCACCACCCCCCTCCACCCCCACCACCCCCCTCCCACCACCAACCACCCCCTTGCCCCACCAGACCACCACCCCCTCCCACCACCAACCACCCCCTCGCCACACCACCCCACCACCCACCCTCATCACCACACACCCCCTCCCCCACCCACCACCCCCCCCACCACCACCACCCCCTTCCCACCACCACCACCCCCACCACCACACCCCTCCACCAACCACCACCCCCCCCACCACCACCACCCCCTCCCACCACCACCACCACCCTCCCACCACACCCACCACCACCCCCTCCCACCACCACCACCCCCTCCCACCACCACCACCCCCTCCCACCACCACCACCCCCTCCCACCACCACCACCCCTCCCACCACACCAACCCCCTCCCACCACCACCAACACCACCCCCTCCCACCACCACCAACACCACCCCCTCCCACCACCACCAACACCACCCCCTCCCACCCCCACCAACACCACCCCCTCCCACCACCACCAACACCACCCCCTCCCACCACCACCAACACCACCCCCTCCCACCCACCACCAACACCACCCCCTCCCACCACCACCAACACCACCCCCTCCCACCACCACCAACACCACCCCCTCCCACCACCACCAACACCACCCTCTCCCACCACCACCAACACCACCCCCTCCCACCACCACCAACACCACCCCCTCCCACCACCACCAACACTGCCCCGTCTGACCCACCACCCCCACCAACACCACCCCCTCCCACCCACCACCAACACTGCCCCGTCCCACCCCCACCAACACCACCCCCTCCCACCCACCACCAACACTGCCCCGTCCCACCCCCACCAACACCACCCCCTCCCACCACCACCAACACCACCCCCTCCCACCAACACCAACACCACCCCCTCCCACCACCACCAACACTGCCCCGTCTGACCCACCACCCCCACCAACACCACCCCCTCCCACCCACCACCAACACAGCTCCCACCACCACCACAACCCTTTTGAGTTATTATAAAATGTTATCTGATCTTCATTTAAGTCACAACAATAGACAAACCCAGTGTGCTTAAACTAATAAACACACAAATTATTGTATTTTTCTTGTCTATATTGAATACATAATTTAAAACATTCACAGTGTAGGTTGGAAAAAGGTATGTGAACCCCTAGGCTAATGACTTCTCCAAAAACTAATTGGAGTCAGGAGTCAGCTAACCTGGAGTCCAATCAATGAGACAAGATTGGAGATGCTGGTAAGAGCTGCCTTGCCCTATAAAAAACACTCACTGAGTTTGCTATTCACAAGAAGCATTGCCTGATGTGAACCATGCCTCGAACAAAAGAGATCTCAGAAGACCTACGTTTAAGAATTGTTGACTTGCATAAAGCTGGAAAGGGTTACAAAAGTATCTCTAAAAGCCTTGATGTTCATCAGTCCACCGTAAGACCAAGTGTCTATACATGGAGAAAGTTCAGCACTGTTGCTACTCTCCCTAGGAGTGGCCGTCCTGCAAAGATGACTGCAAGAGCACAGAGCAGAATGCTCAATGAGGTTAAGAAGTATCCTAGAGTGTCAGCTAAAGACTTACAGAAATCTCTGGAACATGCTAACATCCCTGTTGACAAGTATACGATACATAAAACACTAAACAAGAATAGTGTTCATGGGAGGACACCACGGAAGAAGACACTGCTGTCCAAAAAAAAACATTGCTGCACGTCTGAAGTTCTCAAAAGTGCACCTGGATGTTCCACAGCGCTATTGGAAAAATATTCTGCGGACAAATGAAACTACAGTTGAGTTGTTTGGAAGGAACACACAACACTGTGTGGGGAGAAAAAAAGGCACAGCACACCAACATCAAAACCTCATCCCAACTGTAAAGTATGGTGGAGGGAGCATCATGGTTTGGGGCTTCTTTGGTGCCTCAGTGATAGGACAGCTTGCTATCATCGACAGAAAAATGAATTCCCAACTTTATCAAGACATTTTGCAGGAGAATGTAAAGCTATCTTTCCGCCAATTGAAGCTCAACAGAAGTTAGGTGATGCAACAGGACAACAACCCATTAGACAGATGTAACAACAGAATGGCTTGAACAGAAGAAAATACGCCTTCTGGAGTGGCCCAGTCAGAGTCCTGACCTTCTGGAGTGGCCCAGTTAGAGTCCTGACCTTCTGGAGTGGCCCAGTCAGAGTCCTGACCTCAACCTGTTTTGAGATGCTGTGGCATGACCTCAAGAGAGCGGTTCATACCAGACATCCCAAGAATATTAGAGGAATGGTCCAAAATTCCTCCTGACCGTTGTGCCGGTCTGATCCACAGCTACAGAAAACATTTGTTTGAGGTTATTGCTGCCAAAGGAGGGTCAACCAGTTATTAAATCCAAGGGTTCACATACTTTTCCCACCCTGCACTGTGAATGTTTACACGGTGTGTTCAATAAAGACATGAAAACGTATAATTGTTTGTGTGTTATTAGTTTAAGCAAGACTGTGTTTGTCTATTGTTGTGACTTAGATGAAGATCAGATTAAATTATTTAACATTTAACATTTTATGACCAATTTATGCAGACATCCAGGTAATTCTAAAGGGTTCACATACTTTTTCTTCCAACTTTATATATTTATTACTCCATATACAAACGTATAACAACAGCTGCCGTTCCTTTTAATGTCGTAGAAAGGCCTTCTTGCCTCTCAGATCGTTCACAGCCTTCTGGAAGTTACCGTAGGCGCTGACGGCCGAGGTACAGTATGTATAGTTTTTTTGTGTGCGCTACGGCAACGGTGACTAGATAGAATTTGTATTCGTGGTCCCTGTCTAACTGAACCTTTTTTGTAACAGTACAGCACTGTGGAAATAATGGTTTTGTTGCTCATTTTAACTGCACACTTGTTGTTTTTGTGTGCATTGATTTAATAATGTCATATTTTATTTCTCCCAAAACTGCTTTCAATCAGTTTGTATAGCATATCTTCATGTCAAGTTGAGTCAAAAGCTTTTTTGAAGTCAAGAAAGAATGAGAAGATATTGCTTTTGTTTTGTTTGTGAATGAGGGTGCGCAGCCAATTTAATATCCGCTCAGTACGTTGTAGGAGTCTGCTGTTAATGTTAATGCAGAGGATTTGCCCACGGTAGTTATTGGGATCAAGTTTGTCTCCACTTTTGTTTATTGGGGTGAACAGTCTTTGGTTCCAAATATTGGGGAAGATACCAAAGCTGAGGATGATGTTAAACTCTCTCTCTCTCTCTCTCTCTCTAATTAAATTCAAAGGGCTTGATTGGCATGGGAAAGAAATGTTTACATTGCCAATGCAAGTGAAATATATAATAAACGAAAGTGAAATAAACAATCAGAAATGTGGATATTGATGCCACTGCTCTGTTCCATTTGTGGAGTGGCTGAATGAGGTGGAGAAAGGTTGAGAGAGAGAGAAGAGACAGAGACAGAGACAAATCAAATCAAATCACATTTTATTTGTCACATACACATGGTTAGCAGATGTAAAGTAATCTAACTAACAATTCCAAAACTACTGTCTTATACACAGTGTAAGGGGATAAAGAATATGTACATAATGATATATGAATGAGTGATGGTACAGAGCAGCATAGGCAAGATACAGTAGATGATATCGAGTACAGTATATACATATGAGATGAGTATGTAAACAAAGTGGCATAGTTAAAGTGGCTAGTGATACATGTATTACATAAGGATGCATTCGATGATATAGAGTACAGTATATACGTATGCATATGAGATGAATAATGTAGGGTAGGTAACATTATATAAGGTAGCATTGTTTAAAGTGGCTAGTGATATATTTACATCATTTCCCATCAATTCCCATTATTAAAGTGGCTGGAGTTGAGTCAGTGTCATTGTCAGTGTGTTGGCAGCAGCCACTCAATGTTAGTGGTGGCTGTTTAAAACCAGTTGGCACCACACGTCCCGCTAGGGCACCTTCCCCCACTGCTCAACTGACACAGTAGCACACAGAACACAAAAAATATTCTTAGAAATATTTAACCTCCACACATTAACAAGTCCAATAGCTCAAATGAAAGATAATCACCTTGTTCATCTAGCCACCAAGTCAGATTTCTAAAATGTTTTACGGCGAAAACATAGCACATATTTATGTCAAACCACCACCAAAGATAGGCTAATTTACATAGCCATTTTGTAGAACAATAGATGCAATCACAAAAGCAGGATTAAAAGTAAAATAATTCACTAACCTTTTTGAAAATCTTCATCAGATGACAGGAATAGGACATGTTATACAGTACATTTATGTTTTTTTCAATAATATGCTAATTATATCCATAAATCACGGTTTACATAGAAGGTCATGGCTAAAAAATGCTACAACAATGCCCGGAGAAATTATGGTAACTCTGCCAGATAACAGAAATACACATCATAAACGTTGACTAAATATACATGTTCTACATATACTTAGAAAGATACACTTCTTCTTAATAAAACAGCTGTGTTACATTTATTTTTAACGTTACAGAATTCGTTCACTTGTCAATAATATGAGACGGCGCTCATAGATTAGCAATATGGCTTCACTATTTCGGAGTCCACAGAAACACATAATAACCACATAAATCTTCCCTTACCTTAGCCGTTGTTCGATCAGAAGTCGTGGAAGAAGTCATACTTACCAAAACCAGCGTTTCCCTTTGAAATGTGTGTCTTTGTGTTGTCAAACGAGACAAATTTCGGCTGAAAAGCACTCAAAAATCTATGGGTTGCGCATCGAAACTTCAAAATTACATATTATATGTCGACTAAACTGGTCAAACTAAGTTCAAATTCGAGCTAAAACATGTTTTAATCATACGTCGTTTGGTGGATCTTGGAACAAAGAGAGAGAAATTGCTGACGCACATACGTATTATTGCGTGACCGGAGGGTTTCGCCCCGCCAAAGGGTGAGGGAGCGCGCAATCTTCACAAGGACCCGCCCCATTGAAAGAGGACATCGCGCTGAAGAGATAGAAACTGTTTCCAGATCTGTAGCTGGTTGGGAAGGGTGGGGGCGATGACGTCAAAGTTGGGCCAACTTTTCTGATGACAGAAAGAGTTTGGAAGAATGGATGCCCTGTGAGTTCTGCTTTACATAGAGACATAATTTAAACGGTTTTAGAAGCTTTAGAGTGTTTTCTGTTCAATAATATTTATTATATCCATTATTAGCAATTTTTTACAGATTTTTTGTCAGTTTACTATGGGCACGCATTTCACCAACGGGGGCAGTATTCTGCCCTAGCCTTAACAGGTTTTAACAGTCTGATGGCCTTGAGATAGAAGCTGTTTTTCAGTCTCTCGGTCCCAGCTTTGATGCACCTGTACTGACCTCACCTTCTGGATGATAGCGGGGTGAACAGGGTGGTTGATGTCCTTGATGATCTTTATGGCCTTCCTGTATCATCGGGTGGTGTAGGTGTCCTGGAGGGCAGGTAGTTTGCCCCCGGTGATGCGTTGTGCAGACCTCACTACCCTCTGGAGAGCCTTACGGTTGAGGACGGAGCAGTTGCCGTACCAGGCGGTGATACAGCCCGCCAGGATGCTCTCGATTGTGCATCTGTAGAAGTTTGTGAGTGCTTTTGGTGACAAGCCGAATTTCTTCAGCCTCCTGAGGTTGAAGAGGCGCTGCTGCGCCTTCTTCACGATGCTGTCTGTGTGAGTTGACCAATTCAGTTTGTCTGTGATGTGTATGCCGAGGAACTTAAAACTTGCTACCCTCTCCACTACTGTTCCATCGATGTGGATAGTGGGGTGTTCCCTCTGCTGTTTCCTGAAGTCCACAATCATCTCCTTAGTTTTGTTGACGTTGAGTTTGAGGTTATTTTCCTGACACCACACTCCGAGGGCCCTCACCTCCTCCCTGTAGGCCGTCTCGTCGTTGTTGGTAATCAAGCCTACCACTGTTGTGTCGTCCGCAAACTTGATGATTGAGTTGGAGGCATGCATGGCCACGCAGTCGTGGGTGAACAGGGAGTACAGGAGAGGGCTCAGAACGCACCCTTGTGGGGCCCCAGTGTTGAGGATCAGCGGGGAGGAGATGTTGTTGCCTACCCTCACCACCTGGGGGCGGCCCGTCAGGAAGTCCAGTACCCAGTTGCACAGGGCGGGGTCGAGACCCAGGGTCTCGAGCTTGATGACGAGCTTGGAGGGTACTATGGTGTTGAATGCCGAGCTGTAGTCAATGAACAGCATTCTCACATAGGTATTCCTCTTGTCCAGATGGGTTAGGGCAGTGTGCAGTGTGGTTGAGATTGCATCGTCTGTGGACCTATTTGGGCAGTAAGCAAATTGGAGTGGGTCTATGGTGTCAGGAAGATGGAGGTGATATGGTCCTTGACTAGTCTCTCAAAGCACTTCATGATGACGGATGTGAATGCTACGGGGCGGTAGTCGTTTAGCTCAGTTACCTTAGCTTTCTTGGGAACAGGAACAATGGTGGCCCTCTTGAAGCATGTGGTAAACAGCAGACTGCTATAGGGATTGATTGAATATGTCCATAAACACACCGGCCAGCTGGTCTGCGCATGCTCTGAGGGCGCGGCTGTGGATGCCGTCTGGGCCTGCAGCCTTGCGAGGGTTAACACGTTTAAATGTCTTACTCACCTCGGCTGCAGTGAAGGAGAGACCGTATGTTTTTGTTGCAGGCCGTGTCAGTGGCACTGTATTGTCCTCAAAGCGGGCAAAAAAGTTATTTAGTCTGCCTGGGAGCAAGACATCCTGGTCCGTGACTGGGCTGGATTTCTTCCTGTAGTCCGTGATTGACTGTAGACCCTGCCACATGCCTCTTGTGTCTGAGCTGTTGAATTGAGATTCTACTTTGTCTCTGTACTGACGCTTAGCTTGTTTGATAGCCTTGCGGAGGGAATAGCTGCACTGTTTGTATTCGGTCATGTTACCAGACACCTTGCCCTGATTAAAAGCAGTGGTTCGCGCTTTCAGTTCCACACGAATGCTGCCATCAATCCACGGTTTCTGGTTAGGGAATGTTTTAATCGTTGCTATGGGAACGACATCTTCAACGCACGTTCTAATGAACTCGCACACCGAATCAGCGTATTCGTCAATATTGTTATCTGACGCAATACGAAACATGTCCCAGTCCACGTGATGGAAGCAGTCTTGGAGTGTGGAGTCAGCTTGGTCGGACCAGCGTTGGACAGACCTCAGCGTGGGAGCCTCTTGTTTTAGTTTCTGTCTGTAGGCAGGGATCAACAAAATGGAGTCGTGGTCAGCTTTTCCGAAAGGGGGGCGGGGCAGGGCCTTATATGCGTTGCGGAAGTTAGAGTAACAATGATCCAAGGTCTTTCCACCCCTGGTTGCACAATCGATATGCTGATAAAATTTAGGGAGTCTTGTTTTCAGATTAGCCTTGTTAAAATCCCCAGCTACAATGAATGCAGCCTCCGGATAAACCGTTTCCAGTTTGCAGAGAGTTAAATAAAGTTCGTTCAGAGCCATCGATGTGTCTGCTTGGGGGGGGGGGGTATATACGGCTGTGATTATAATCGAAGAGAATTCTCTTGGTAGATAATGCGGTCTATATTTGATTGTGAGGAATTCTAAATCAGGTGAACAGAAGGATTTGAGTTCCTGTATGTTTCTTTCATCACACTGTCACGTTAGCCATAAGGCATACACCCCCGCCCCTCTTCTTACCAGAAAGATGTTTGTTTCTGTCGGCGCGATGCGTGGAGAAACCCGTTGGCTGCACCGCCTCGGATAGCGTCCAGTGAGCCATGTTTCCGTGAAGCAAAGAACGTTGCAGTCTCTGATGTCCCTCTGGAATGCTACCCTTGCTCGGATTTCATCAACCTTGTTGTCAAGAGACTGGACATTGGCAAGAAGAATGCTAGGGAGTGGTGCACGATGTGCCCGTCTCCGGAGTCTGACCAGAAGACCGCCTCGTTTCCCTCTTTTTCGGAGTCGTTTTTTTGGGTCGCTGCATGGAATCCACTCCGTTGTCCTGTTTGTAAGGCAGAACACAGGATCCGCGTCGTGAAAAACATATTCTTGGTCGTACTGATGGTGATTTGACGCTGATCTTATATTCAGTATTTCTTCTCGACTGTATGTAATGAAACCTAAGATGACCTGGGGTACTAATGTAAGAAATAACAGGTAAAAAAACTAAAAACTGCATAGTTTCCTAGGAACGCGAAGCGAGGCGGCCATCTCTGTCGGCGCCGGAAGTTCCCTACAGAGAGACAGAGACAGAGACCAAGACAGAGACCAAGACAGAGACCAAGACAGAGAGAACGTCCAACATTTATTATTCCTTTTTCCTCCACAGTACACATTCCACGACTAATTTTGACCTGATGGCTTAACTAATAGCCACGTTGCTGTATGGAACTCCATTTCTACACTGTGAAAAGACTTTGTGGTTCGAATCAATGTTGCTTGGATTCAACATATTCTCTCCAGACACACAAAGACCCAAGGCCAGCTGTAGGAGGACAAGCCTGTCACCGTCATAGACTGAGGCAGATTCCTTGGAAATCAAATCAGTTGTTTTTAGACAGTGTTTGTAACAGATTGAATATGTATGTCGTGTTGAAGGCTGACGGCCTGTTCCCCGTCTAGGTATGTGTTCAAAAGGTCTGCAGGTATGTCCTTTCTCACGGTGGCAGCTTTGGGATTAATAACAGATTCACTAAATGGAGTAACACAAGGTCTGTAGCTATATGTCCTTCCTCACGGTAGCAGCTCTGTGATTAATAACAGACTAACTAAATGGAGCAACACAAGGTCTGTAGCTATATGTCCTTCCTTAAACCAAGGGAAAGGGAATGTGATTGGGTAATGGAAACAGGAGGAGGTGTGTCTTCTGATTAGCGACTGATTGATGAGTGATTGGGGAATGATGATTGCCACCTGTGAGGAGGAGAGAAAAGATACACACACACAGGATACACACACACACACAGGATACCTGTATCTGTAACTCTCTCACCCTTTAAAGAGCGACCGTAGGGGGGGGGGGGACTGTGACCAAAGTACTACAATGAACAGCACATTTCTGAGTTGGGCAATCTGAGAGATATGAGAAAGATCAGCAAACATTTGTTATTTTGCCCACTTTTTTGGGCCCAAAACAGTCTCCATCCATTCATGTTTTCTTGTGAGGCCTGTGGGTGTCCGAGAGCAAACCTACTGGCATCTACATATTTGTGAGAGTCTCATTTTCCTTAGAGGGGTCCTGATAGATTTGAAACCGTTCGGATATGTTATAGTCATAACACTAACACTACCCAGTCATAACACTATCCATTCTAAACACTACCCATTCTTAACACTACCCGTTCTTAACACTACCCATTCTTAACACTACCCATTCTTAACACTACCCATTCTTAACACTACCCATTCTAAACACTACCCATTCTAAACACTACCCATTCTAAACACTACCCAGTCTAAACACTACCCAGTCTAAACACTACCCATTCTTAACACTATCCATTCTTAACACTACCCAATCTTAACACTACCCAGTCCTAACATGACCCAGTCATAACACTATCCATTCTAAACACTACCCATTCTTAACACTACCCGTTCTTAACACTACCCATTCTTAACACTACCCATTCTTAACACTACCCATTCTTAACACTACCCATTCTAAACACTACCCATTCTAAACACTACCCATTCTAAACACTACCCAGTCTAAACACTACCCAGTCTAAACACTACCCATTCTTAACACTATCCATTCTTAACACTACCCAATCTTAACACTACCCAGTCCTAACATGACCCAGTCCTAACACTACCCATTCTTAACACTACCCATTCTAAACACTACCCATTCTAAACACTACCCATTCTAAACACTACCCAGTCTAAACACTACCCAGTCTAAACACTACCCATTCTTAACACTATCCATTCTTAACACTACCCATTCTTAACACTACCAAGTCCTAACACGACCCGGTCCTAACACTACCCAGTCCTAACACTACCCATTCTTAACACTATCCATTCTTAACACTACCCATGCTTAACACCATCCATTCTTAACACTACCCATTCTTAACACTACCCATTCTTAACACTACCCATTCTTAACACTACCCATTCTTAACACTACCCATTCTAAACACTACCCATTCTTAACACTACCCATTCTTAACCCTACCTAGTCATAACACTACCCATTCTTAACACTACCCATTCTTAACACTATCCAGTCTAAACACAACCCGGCCACAATACGACCCAGTCACAACACTTCCCAGTGATATATTGTCACTATATCTCGTAATGTAACATGAAAATAACTATAATTAAATGTGCTTCTCTATAATGTTAAATTGCATTTACTGTGCCTCCCATCAGGCAGTAACACATTTGGTAAAATGGAAATACCACTGTGACCTCCTTTCAACCGCGCAAACAACAACTCCAGTTGCGCAGCCCAATGACAGACTTGTGTGTGTGTGTGTGTCTGTGTGTGTGTGTGTGTTTGTGTCTGTGTGTGTGCATGTGTGTGTGTGTGTGTCTGTGTCTGTGTGTGTGCATGCGTGTGTGTGCATGCGTGTGTGTCTGTGTGTGTGCGTGTGTGTCTGTGTCTTTGTGTGTGCGTGCGTGTGTGTGTGTGTCTGCGGGTGTGCGGGTGTGTGTGTGTGTGCGTGTGTGTGCATGCGTGTGTGTCTTTGTGTGTGCGTGCGTGTGTGTGTCTGCGGGTGTGCGGGGGTGTGTGTACGTGCGTGTGCGTGTGTGTCTGCGGGTGTGCGGGTGTGTGTGTGTGTGCGTGTGCGTGTGTGTCTGCGGGTGTGTGCGTGCGTGTGCGGGTGTGTGTGTGCGTGCGTGCGTGTGTGTCTGCGGGTGTGCGGGGGTGTGTGTGCGTGCGTGTGCGTGTGTGTCTGCGGGTGTGCGGGTGTGTGTGTGCGTGCGTGTGCGTGTGTGTCTGCGGGTGTGCGGGTGCGTGCGTGTGCGTGTGTGTGTGTGCGTGCGTGCGTGTGTGTCTGCGGGTGTGCGGGTGTGTGTCTGCGGGTGTGTGTGTGTGTGTGTGTCTGCGGGTGTGTGTGTGTCTGCGGGTGTGTGTGTGTGTGTCTGCGGGTGTGCGGGTGTGTGTGTGTGTGTCTGCGGGTGTGTGTGCACATCATAATTAACATTATTAATGCCTATAGTGGGTATTTGGCTAGAAATGTAACACATGAGTTGCCATACACTACATAATTAAGTTTACAGTGTGATTTTCACACTGACCTTGAAACCTTCTGCTGGTTGAGTCTCATTGTGGAGAGTAAAGGGTTAAGTAGGGGAATATGAACTAATGGACAGGGTTGAGACATTGTTTACAATCTTTGAACCTAATGCGCTCTCTCTCTCTCTGTCTCTGTCTTTCTCTCTGTCTCTGTCTTTCTTTCTCTCAATTCAATTCAATTCAAGGGCTTTATTGGCATGGGAAACATGTGTTAACATTGCCAAAGCAAGTGAGGTAGACAACATACAAAGTGAATATATAAAGTGAAAAACAACAAAAATTAACAGTAAACATTACACATACAGAAGTTTCAAAACAGTAAAGACATTACAAATGTCATATTATATATATATACAGTGTTCTAACAATGTACAAATGGCTAAAGGACACAAGATAAAATAAATAAGCATAAATATGGGTTGTATTTACAATGGTGTTTGTTCTTCACTGGTTGCCCTTTTCTCGCGGCAACAGGTCACAAATCTTGCTGCTGTGATGGCACACTGTGGAATTTCCCCCAGTAGATATGGGAGTTTATCAAAATTGGATTTGTTTTCGAATTCTTTGTGGATCTGTGTAATCTGAGGAAAATATGTATCTCTAATATGGTCATACATTGGACAGGAGGTTAGGAAGTGCAGCTCAGTTTCCACCTCATTTTGTGGGCAGTGAGCACATAGCCTGTCTTCTCTTGAGAGCCTGGTCTGTCTAACGCGGCCTTTCTCAATAGCAAGGCTATGCTCACTGAGTCTGTACATAGTCAAAGCTTTCCTTAATTATGGTTTAGGGCCAAATAGCATTCTAGTTTGCTCTGTTTTTTTGTTAATTCTTCTTTCAAGTAATTATCTTTTTGTATTCACATGATTTGATTGGGTCTAATTGTGCTGCTGTCCTGGGGCTCTGTGGGGTGTGTTTGTGAACAGAGCCCCAGGACCAGCTTGCTTAGGGGACTCTTCTCCAGGTTCATCTCTCTGTAGGTGATGGCTATGACTGATTCAAAGACACAGACACACAAGTATTTTTAGCCAGATCCTAGTTGGTATATTGAAATGTATGTTCCTTTTGAATGCATAGAATGCCCTTCTTGCCTTGTCTCTCAGATCGTTCACAGCTTTGTGGAATTTACCTGTGGCGCGGATGTTTAGGCCAAGGTATGTATAGTTTTTTGTGTGCTCTAGGGCAACAGTGTCTAGATGGAATTTGTATTTGTGGTCCTGGCGACTGGACCTTTTTTGGAACACCATTATTTTGGTATTACTGAGATTTACTGTCAGGGCCCAGGTGTGACAGAATCTGTGCATGAGATCTAGGTGCTGCTGTAGGCCCTCCATGGTTGGTGACAGAAGCACCAGATCATCAGCAAACAGTAGACATTTGACTTCGGATTCTAGCAGGGTGAGGCCCGGTGCTGCAGAATTTTCTAGTGCCCGTGACAATTCGTTGATATATATGTTGAAGAGGGTGGGGCTTAAGCTGCATCCCTGTCTCACCCCACGACACTGTGTGAAGAAATGTATGTGTTTTTTGCCAATTTTAACCGCACACTTGTTGTTTGTGTACATGGATTTTATAATGTTGTATGTTTTACCCCAACACCACTTTCCATCAATTTGTATAGCAGACCCTCATGCCAAATTGAGTCAAAGGCTTTTTTGAAATCAACAAAGCATGGTTTGTTTGGTTGTCAATTAGGGTGTGCAGGGTGAATACATGGTCTGTTGTATGGTAATTTGGTAAAAAGCCAATTTGACATTTGCTCAGTACATTGTTTTTGTTGAGGAAATGTACGAGTCTGCTGTTAATGATAATGCAGAGGATTTTCCCAAGGTTACCGTTGACACATATTCCACGGTAGTTATTGGGGTCAAATTTGTCTCCACTTTTGTGGATTGGGGTGATCAGTCCTTGGTTTCAAATATTGGAGAAGATGCCAGAGTTAAGGATGATGTTAAAGAGTTTTAGTATAGCCAATTGGAATTTGTTGTCTGTATATTTGATCATTTCATTGAGGATACCATCAACACCACAGGCCTTTTGGGGTTGGAGGGTTTTTATTTTGTCCTGTAACTCATTCAAGGTAATTGGAGAATCCAGTGGGTTCTGGTCGTCTTTAATAGTTGATTCTAAGATTTGTAATTGATTATGTATATGTTTTTGCTCTTTATTCTTTGTTATAGAGCCCAAAATATTGGAGTAGTGGTTTACCTGTCACGTTCTGACCTTTATTTCCTTTGTTTTGTCATTATTTAGTATGGTCAGGGCGTGAGTTGGGTGGGCAGTCTATGTTTGTTTTTCTATAATTTGGGTATTTCTATGTTTCGGCCTAGTATGGTTCTCAATCAGAGGCAGGTGTCATTAGTTGTCTCTGATTGAGAATCATACTTAGGTAGCCTTGGGTTTCACTGTGTGTTTGTGGGTGATTGTTCCCGTCTCTGTGTTTTGCACCAGATAGGGCTGTTTTGAGTTTTCACATTTCTTGTTTTTGTTAGTTTGTTCATGTGAAGGGATTTATTAAAGCATGAATCAAAACAACCATGCTGCGCTTTGGTCCGCCTCTCGTTCAGATGAAGAAATCCATTGCATTACCCATACATATCCATTTTGGATAGATAATTCTTTGTGTTGTTGTTTGTTTAGTGTTTTCCAATTTTCCCAGAAGTGGTTAGAGTCTATGGATTCTTCAATTACATTGAGCTGATTTCTGACGTGCTGTTCCTTCTTTTTCCGCAGTGTATTTCTGTATTGTTTTAGTGATTCACCATAGTGAAGGCGTAGACTCAGGTATTCCGGGTCTCTATGTTTTTGGTTGGACAGGTTTCTCAATTTCTTTCTTAGATTTTTGCATTCTTCGTCAAACCATTTGTCATTGTTGTTCATTTTCTCCGGTTTTCTATTTGAGAATTTTAGATTTTATTTTTATTTTATTTCACCTTTATTTAACCAGGTAGGCTAGTTGAGAACAAGTTCTCATTTGCAACTGCGACCTGGCCAAGATAAAGCATAGCAGTGTGAACAGACAACACAGAGTAAACAACATGGAGTAAACAATTAACAAGTCAATAACACAGTAGAAAAAAAGGGGAGTCTATATACATTGTGTGCAAAAGGCATGAGGAGGTAGGCGAGTAATTACAATTTTGCAGATTAACGCTGGGGTGATAAATGATCAGATGGTCATCTACAGGTAGAGATATTGGTGTGCAAAAGAGCAGAAAAGTAAATAAATAAAAACAGTATGGGGATGAGGTAGGTGAAAATGGGTGGGCTATTTACCAATAGACTATTTACAGCTGCAGCGATCGGTTAGCTGCTCAGATAGCAGATGTTTGAAGTTGGTGAGAGAGATAAAAGTCTCCAACTTCAGCGATTTTTGCAAGTGAAGGAGGCTTTGTTGCGGAATAGAAAGCCGACTCTTGATTTGATTTTCGATTTGATTTTCGATTGGAGATGTTTGATATGAGTCTGGAAGGAGAGTTTACAGTCTAGCCAGACACCTAGGTACTTATAGATGTCCACATATTCAAGGTCGGAACCATCCAGGGTGGTGATGCTAGTCGGGCATGTGGGTGCAGGCAGCGATCGGTTGAAAAGCATGCATTTGGTTTTACTAGCGTTTAAGAGCAGTTGGAGGCCACGGAAGGAGTGTTGTATGGCATTGAAGCTCGTTTGGAGGTTAGATAGCACAGTGTCCAAGGACGGGCCGGAAGTATATAGAATGGTGTCGTCTGCGTAGAGGTGGATCAGGGAATCGCCCGCAGCAAGAGCAACATCATTGATATATACAGAGAAAAGAGTCGGCCCGAGAATTGAACCCTGTGGCACCCCCATAGAGACTGCCAGAGGACTGGACAGCATGCCCTCCGATTTGACACACTGAACTCTGTCTGCAAAGTAATTGGTGAACCAGGCAAGGCAGTCATCCGAAAAACCGAGGCTACTGAGTCTGCCGATAAGAATATGGTGATTGACAGAGTCGAAAGCCTTGGCAAGGTCGATGAAGACGGCTGCACAGTACGGTCTTTTATCGATGGCGGTTATGATATCGTTTAGTACCTTGAGTGTGGCTGAGGTGCACCCGTGACCGGCTCGGAAACCGGATTGCATAGCGGAGAAGGTGGGATTCGAGATGGTCAGTGACCTGTTTGTTGACTTGGCTTTCGAAGACCTTAGATAGGCAGGGCAGGATGGATATAGGTCTGTAACAGTTTGGGTCCAGGGTGTCTCCCCCTTTGAAGAGGGGGATGACTTTCCAATCCTTGGGGATCTCAGACGATATGAAAGAGAGGTTGAACAGGCTGGTAATAGGGGTTGCGACAATGGCGGCGGATAGTTTCAGGAATAGAGGGTCCAGAATGTCAAGCCCAGCTGATTTGTACGGGTCCAGGTTTTGCAGCTCTTTCAGAACATCTGCTATCTGGATTTGGGTAAAGGAGAACCTGGAGAGGCTTGGGCGAGTAGCTGCGGGGGGGGCGGAGCTGTTGGCCGAGGTTGGAGTAGCCAGGCGGAAGGCATGGCCAGCCGTTGAGAAATGCTTGTTGAAGTTTTCGATAATCATAGATTAATCGGTGGTGACCGTGTTACCTAGCCTCAGTGCAGTGGGCAGCTGGGAGGAGGTGCTCTTGTTCTCCATGGACTTCACAGTGTCCCAGAACGGAGCATGCTTATCTAAAGTGGTGAGGAAGTTACTTTTAAAGAATGACCAGGCATCCTCAACTGACGGGATGAGGTCAATGTCCTTCCAGGATACCCGGGCCAGGTCGATTAGAAAGGCCTGCTCACAGAAGTGTTTTAGGGAGCGTTTGACAGTGATGAGGGGCGGTCGTTTGACTGCGGCTCGGTAGCGGATACAGGCAATGAGGCAGTGATCGCTGAGATCCTGGTTGAAGACAGCGGAGGTGTATTTGGAGGGCCAGTTGGTCAGGATGACGTCTATGAGGGTGCCCTTGTTTACAGAGTTAGGGTTGTACCTGGTGGGTTCCTTGATGATTTGTGTGAGATTGAGGGCATCTAGCTTAAATTGTAGGACTGCCGGGGTGTTAAGCATATCCCAGTTTAGGTCACCTAACAGAACAAACTCTGATGGGGGGCTAGATGGGGGGCGATCAATTCACAAATGGTGTCCAGGGCACACCTGGGAGCTGAGGGGGGTTGGTAGCAGGCGGCAACAGTGAGAGACTTATTTCTGGAGAGAGTAATTTTCAAAATTAGTAGTTCGAACTGTTTGGGTATGGACCTGGAAAGTATGACATTACTTTGCAGGCTCTCTCTGCAGTAGACTGCAACTTCTCCCCCTTTGGCAGTTCTATCTTGACGGAAGATGTTATAGTTGGGTATGGAAATCTCAGAATTTTTGGTGGCCTTCCTGAGCCAGGATTCAGACACGGCAAGGACATCAGGGTTAGCAGAGTGTGCTAAAGCAGTGAGTAAAACAAACTTAGGGAGGAGGCTTCTGATGTTGACATGCATGAAACCAAGGCTTTTTCGATCACAGAAGTCAACAAATGAGGGTGCCTGGGGACATGCAGGGCCTGGGTTTACCTCCACATCACCCGCGGAACAGAGAAGGAGTAGTATGTGGGTGCGGCTAAAGGCTATCAAAACTGGTCGCCTAGAGCGTTGGGGACAGAGAATAAGAGGAGCAGGTTTCTGGGCATGGTAGAATATATTCAGGGCATAATGCGCAGATAGGGGTATGGTGGGGTGCGGGTACAGCGGAGGTAAGCCCAGGCACTGGGTGATGATGAGAGAGGTTGTATCTCTAGACATGCTGGTTGTAATGGGTGAGGTCACCGCATGTGTGGGAGGTGGGACAAAGGAGGTATCAGGGGGATGAAGAGTGGAACTGGGGGCTCCATTGTGAACTAAAACAATGATAACTAACCTGAACAACAGTATACAAGGCATATTGACATTTGAGAGAGACATACAGCGAGGCATACAGTAATCACAGGTGTTGAATTGGGAGAGCTAGCTAAAACAGTAGGTAAGACAACAACAGCTAATCAGCTAGCACAACAACAGCAGGTAAAATGGCGTTGACTAGGCAACGGGGCCGACAGATAAAACATAAACAAGCAGAATGGAGTACCGTGATTAATGGACAGTCCAGCGTGCATCAGCTATGTAGCCAAGTGATCAGTGTCCAGGGGGCAGCGGTGGATGGGGCAGGGAAGCTGGACTGGCGAGTGTTATCCAGGTTAAAAAAATAAATAACAATGACTAAATAGCTTGTAGCTAGTTAGCTGGTTAGCTTCTGGAGGTTCTTGAGTGTGTTCTAAAAATTACAAATAATAGCGATTCCGTATCACGGAATCACGGACCAACAAAATGACGGACGGAAGACAGGGTGGTGCGGCAGGTGCCGCTTCTCATTCGAATGCTGTAATTTTATCTAAACCATCAGGTGTACGCCGATCCCAGCTAAGTAACTCATGCAAAGAGTTAAAGCGCAATTATGTGTTTTATCTCCAGTACTCTGCCATGATTGTCAGTTATGTAGCTGCTCTACTGATAATCTCAGTGCGTCCTTGCTGGGATGACACAATCAGTCTACTACCGGAGAATATCAACACCAAACACATTGGTTCACTGTTCCACGGGAGCGGACAGTACACAGCATACCATAATGTTCTGAATAATGGCAAAGTCTACCTCGCTCCTTATTCTACTGAACCGCTTAGGCGTAACAAACACAAGTCCAACATTTATCGGAAACTGTTAAACTACCTGTTCGCTACCCTCCTGCTCTCCGGGGATGTACAACTCAATCCTGGGCCCAATATCACAGAGCCAGTGATACGCACCGGAGTGGAGAGTGGTGGATGGCCTCGTCCACTGGTCGTCGCCGCTGTGGAGGTGGGTGAGTGCTATGGTCCTATGGTTTCTCTCGACTCACCCGGCTCCAGGATAGATTTTGACTCTTCAAACATACCAGAGTCGCTATATGCGATCCCTGACTCTGCTTCTGGTACGCAAGCTATTTTAATTAGTTCCCCGCATCCAGTGCAGGCGGGAGGGATTGTTAATTGCACTACCGAACTGCCCCTAATCAAAACGAAACAAAACGGCCTAAACCCAGCCGTCAGAAAACACAGAAAATTTAACTTTTTTCAATGTGTCAATCACTCTTGAGTCATCTGGGACCCACGAGCTAAGCCCAAGGGACTACTAGGGGGGCACTTGAACATTCGTAGTGTCATTCCAAAAAGTGATCAAATTCAACATCTACTCACAGACTCCAACCTTGACTTTCTCTGCATCTCAGAGACATGGCTCCATAAACACTCTCCGTGTGCTGCTTTGGTTGTGCCTGGCTACAATGTTTTCAGGAGAGACAGGATTGAGGGAAGAGGAGGGGGTGTGATGATTTACATTAAAGAACATATCCGATGTAAACAAATTGAGCGGTCATGTGATAATGAACTAGAATGTATCGGCCTGAACGTTACACTGTCTCCCCAAATGTCTTTTACCCTCATTGGAATGTATAGGCCACCTTCCACCAAAAGTGTGTTTTTTGATCAGTTTAATACCATGCTTAGGGAATGTGATTTTGGGAAAGAGGTCATCTTAATGGGAGATTTTAACATTAATTATGAAGACAAGTGTTGTAGGAAAACCCTCAAACGGATCACTAATACCTTTGACCTTACACAGCTAGTTAAAGGGCCAACCAGGGTGACTTGTTGCTCTAAAACACAGATTGATTTGGTGTTCAGTAATAAACCAGAGAGAGTGACTAAATCATTCAATATGGTTACTGGGCTGTCTGATCATAATCTGACACTTATAGCCAGAAAGCTGTCTAAGAGCAGGTTTAACCTCTCTACTGTTAGAAAGCCAGATCAACTCAGAATACCTAAGAGTGAATTAAATAATTTTGAAAAAGCAATTTAGGGAATAAACTGGAATGATCTCTTGTCCTATACAGACGTGGAAGCTGATAGTCAGGTTTTTCTATCCACAATCCAGACTACAATAAATGGCTTCCTAAAGAAAATCAAATCCAAACCTGGCCAAAAGAGCACTCTTCCTTGGCTAAATGGAGAAATCTGGAAATTGATGAAAGAACGTGATTATGCTCTAAAAATAGCCCTAAAATCTAAATTAGAGCATGACAGACGTAGGTTTACCATGTTGAGAAATAAGGTGATGAAAGAAATCAGACAGGCCAAGGCAAACTTTTTTATTAACATAATTGATGAAGCAAAGGGAAATGCTAAATTGATATGGGAGAATCTAAAAAAGTTAACAGGGAAAGACCATAGTAACACTGCAAAAAGACTAGAAATCATGGTGAATAACAATCTAACACAGGATGCAGTCGAAATAGCAATAGCCTTCAATTCCTACTTTATTGACTCTGTCAGGGTACTGACACAGAACCCCTCCACTTGTTTCTTGGGCTCAGTGCTAGTGAATGACACTCAACCTGTCTTCATCATAAGGGAGGTTTCTGAGTCAAAGGTGAACAAGGTGATTAGCTCACTAAAGAACTCTAAAGCCAAAGATGTGTTTGGGATGGACTCTACCTTTCTTAAAAACTACAAAGAGTCACTCATTGGCCCCATTACTAAGGTCACCAACACATCTATTGGTCTCGGTGTGTTTCCAAGGGTATGGAAGTCGGCCATAATAACGGCCATCTTTAAATCAGGCGACCCTGCTAACGTGAGTAACTACAGGCCCATTAGTATATTACCTGTGGTGTCAAAGGTTGTTGAAAAGTGTGTAGCAGAACAACTGATTGCCCACCTCAACAACAGCCCCTTCACATTACACTCCATGCAGTTTGGCTTCAGAGCGAAACACTCCACAGAAACGGCCAACTGCTTTCTTCTGGAAAATGTGAAGTCCAAGATGGACAAAGGGGGTGCTGTTGGGGCTGTGTTTCTGGACCTAAGGAAGGCTTTTGATACTGTTAACCATGAGATTCTCATCACAAAATTGTCCAAGTTCAACTTTTCCCCTGATGCCTTGAGATGGATGAAATCATACCTTGAAGGCAGAACTCAGTGTGTCAGAGTGAGCAATGAGCTGTCGCCCACTCGTAGCTATGATGTGGGCGTGCCCCAAGGGTCAATACTGGGGCCCCTCCTGTTCAGCCTGTACATTAATGATCTGCCTTCTGTCTGTACTGGGTCTGAAGTTCAAATGTATGCAGATGATACAGTGATATATGTGCATGCAAAGAGCAAACAACAAGCTGCACAAGAACTCACTACTGTAATGGTCCAGGTTACAAAGTGGCTCAGTGACTCGTGTTTGCATCTCAATGTGAAAAAAACTGTTTGCATGTTCTTCACAAAGAGGGCAACAGATGCTACTGAGCCAGATGTCTATGTGTCAGGGGAGAAGCTCCAGGTGGTATCCGATTTTAAGTACCTTGGCATCATACTTGATTCCAACCTCTCTTTTAAAAAGCATGTGAAAAAGGTAATTCAAATAACCAAATTCAACCTAGCTAATTTCCGATTTATACGAAATTGTTTGACTACAGAGGTAGCAAAACTGTACTTCAAATCTATGATACTCCCCCACTTAACATACTGCTTGACTAGTTGGGCCCAAGCTTGCTGTACAACATTAAAACCTATTCAGTCTGTCTACAAACAGGCTCTCAAAGTGCTTGATAGGAAGCCCAATAGCCATCATCATTGTCACATCCTTAGAAAGCATGAGCTCTTGAGTTGGGAAAATCTTGTGCAATACACCGACGCATGTCTTGTATTCAAGATCCTCAATGGCCTGGCTCCCCCTCCACTCAATATTTTTGTTAAACAGAAAACCCAGACATATGGCAGCAGATCCACAAGGTCTGCCATGAGAGGTGACTGTATAGTTCCCTTAAGGAAAAGCACCTTTAGTAAATCCGTTTTCTCTGTGAGAGCTTCCCATGTCTGGAATACACTGCCATCAGACACACATAACTGCACCACCTATCACACTTTCACAAAATGCTTGAAGACATGGCTAAAGGTCAATCAGATTTGTGAACATGGTCCCTAGCTGTGTGTTGCCGCTCTCCATGTTGTCTGTTGTCTGTAGCTTGTGAGGTGTGGAAACACTTTGTTGCTTTTATGAATTTTGTCTTGCTGCTTTTTGTTTTATGCTGCTCTGTCTGTATGCTACGTCTTGCTTGTCCTATGTTGCTCTGTCTGTATGCTATGTCTTGCTTGTCCTATGTTGCTATGTCTTGCTTGTCCTATGTTGCTCTGTCTGTATGCTATGTCTTGCTTGTCCTATGTTGCTATGTCTTGCTTGTCCTATGTTGCTATGTCTTGCTTGTCCTATGTTGCTCTGTCTGTATGCTATGTCTTGCTTGTCCTATGTTGCTCTGTCTGTATGCTATGTCTTGCTTGTCCTATGTTGCTCTGTCTGTATGCTACGTCTTGCTTGTCCTATGTTGCTCTGTCTGTATGCTATGTCTTGCTTGTCCTATGTTGCTATGTCTTGCTTGTCCTATGTTGCTATGTCTTGCTTGTCCTATGTTGCTCTGTCTGTATGCTATGTCTTGCTTGTCCTATGTTGCTCTGTCTGTATGCTATGTCTTGCTTGTCCTATGTTGCTCTGTCTGTATGCTATGTCTTGCTTGTCCTATGTTCCTATGTCTTGCTTGTTCTATGTTGCTATTGTTTATATTGTAATTGTTTTTAATAACCTGCCCAGGGACTGCGGTTGAAAATTAGCCGGTTGGCTAAAACCGGCACTTTTACTGAAATGTTGATTAATGTGCACTGTCCCTGTAAAAATAAAAATAAACTCAAACTCAAACATTGGGTGAGGCAGGTTACCGGAAGGTATAAGCAAATTAAAAATCGAAAAGAGATAGAAAGTAAATATGGGTCCAGTGAGTGTTTGGGACGCGGCGATTCAGACGGTTAGCAGGCCTGTGCTAACAAGCTAACAGTTAGTAGGCCGGGGCTAAACAAGCTGGCAGTTAGCAGGCCGAGTTAGCAAGCAAGGAGATAGAAAGGGCTAGAGAGTTAGCCTTTGGGGGACGTCGCGATGGGGTGGGTCTGTTTATTCCTCTACATGCGGTGACATCGATAGACCGGTCGTGGGTCCAGGTATTGTAGCCCAGGAGTATGCTACGGTGGTAGCACAGGGGCTCTGGCCGGGCTAGCTTCAAGCTAAGTGTGTGGAAACGCTAGCCAGGAGTAATCATCCGGGGTTGCGGTTTAGCTAGATAGCTAGTTGTGAAGATCCAGCTGAAAAAGGTTCCGTTTGTGGTGGGAATCCAGGGATAAAAAAAAAATGGGTCCGTTATGCTCTGGTTAGAGTCGCGTTGTTCGAACTGGCGAGAGCTTTCCGAGCTAAAGGTTAGCTGATGACCGGTTAGCTGAAGACCGCTAGCATACCCGCTGGTTAGCTGGCTAGTTTCAGTTGAGGTGGTCCGGATCCGAAGTAAATATAAATACTTTAGGAAAAATAGCTGCATTGGGTGAGGTGGGTTGCAGGAGAGTATTTAGAAGCTGAGGTTTGGCAAAAACAGTTTTAAAAGATATGCGAAGAAAAATATGTAAAAACGAAAAAAAAACGGTATACACAAGGGACACGACATGACAGGACGTCTTACTGCTACGCCATCTTGGATTTCAGAATGGTTGATAGGGAAGCTGAGAGGTCAAATATTCTGTTAAGATTTTCTACTGCCAAGTTTACACCTTCACTATTGCAGTGAAACATTTTACCCAGGAAATTGTCTAGAAGAGATAGATTTTGTTGTTGCCTAATTGTTTTTTGGTAGGTTTCCAAACTGCATTCCTTCCATCTATAGCATTTCTTAATGTTACTCAGTTCCTTTGGCTTTGATGCCTCTTGATTGGGTATTGCTCTGTTCAAGTAGACTGTGATTTTGCTGTGGTCTGATAGGGGTGTCAGTGGGCTGACTGTGAACGCTCTGAGAGACTCTGGGTTGAGGTGTGTGATATACAGTACTGCCAAGAGATGAGCTATAGGTGTACCTACCATAGGAGTCCCCTCGAAGCCTACCATTGACTATGTACATACCCAGCGTGCGACAGAGCTGCAGGAGTTGTGACCCATTTTTGTTTGTTATGTTGTCGTAGTTGTGCCTAGGGGGGCAAATGTGGGAGGGAATGCTGTCACCTCCAGGCAGGTGTTTGTCCCCCTGTGTGCTGAGGGTGTCAGGTTCTGGTCCGGTTCTGGCATTTAGTTCGCCACAGACTAGTACATGTCCCTGGGCCTGGGAATGATTGATTTCCCCCTCCAGGATGGAGAAGCTGTCTTCATTAAAGTATGGGGATTCTAGTGGGGGGATATAGGTGGCACACAGGAGGACATCTTTCTCTTTTAAGATCATTTCCTTTTGAATTTCTAGCCAAATGTAAAATGTTCCTGTTTGATTAATTTAATGGATTAAGTTAGGTCTGCTCTATACCAAATTAGCATACCCCCTGAGTCCCTTCCCTGTTTCACACCTGGTAGTTTGGTGGATGGGACTACCAGCTCTCTGTAACTTAGAGGGGAACCAGTGGGTCCGTCTCCTCTATACCAGGTTTCTTGCAGGATGACAATGTCTGTATTACCGATTTCTTTGGTAAAGTTCGGGTTCCTGCTCTTTAGGCCAAAGGTGGATGACCTCAGGCCTTGAATATTCCAGGATGATATAGTGAAGGCTTTGTGTTCCATAAAGTGTCCAATGTTGTTGGTCGTGTGGTTTGGCCTCAGACCACTAAGTGTGAGCAGAGCCTGCTGAGCATCTGGTACATGCCATTGGCTTGGGCGAGTGTAAGAGTGGGGGTTGGGCCTATTTGCGATTTCCATGTTGCGTATGTGTGATTTCCATGTTGAGGCCCTCTTTGCGGGGGTGGGGTGCATGGGGTGGGCAGGAGTGGCATAAGTCTGATCTGAGGGGCCTAAATGGGGTGTGGGCATGGTTGACGTGGGGGGGTGTTGATTGGTTGGGGTGGGGGTGTGGATGTGTCTGGGGGTGCTGTGGTCTGGATGTCTCTCTCTCTCTGTCTCTCTCTCTCTCTCTCTCTCTCTCTCTCTTTGTCTATGTCTCTCTATCTCTGTCTCTCTCTCTCTCTGTCTGTCTCTCTCTCTGTCTGTCTGTCTCTGTCTCTGTCTCTGTCTCTGTCTCTGTCTCTGTCTCTGTCTCTGTCTCTCTCTCTCTCTCTCTCTCTCTCTCTCTCTCTCGTACATCCACTCAAGAACCACTCTAGCGATATATCCAACCCTGATCCTCCATATCAAAGGCCTACTTCACAGACAGAGAGAAGCTTCCACTTTCACTTAGGTTGGTCTTTTTGATCTTCTAGCGCTCAGAGGACATTATTATCAGACAGAAATCTTGTACTATGATTTCATGTTGAAATTCACCTCAGCTAGGCTTACTATCAACAACAACAAGATGTATTTATTATGTAGTTTACCCCTAGTGGAACCTTACTGTCTTAGTGGAGCCATTTTACTTTAAATGCAACATCGATTTTAAATTAATGTTATATAAATATTGACTCCTGAAGAATATAACTTACATCGTGAAGTTAGTTCAACTCTTGTACCTGATCAGAATCCAAAATATATGCTGGATTTACTCCATCATTTGTAAATAATGCAACAATATCATTGTCCTCCATCACATAATCTAAACTCTGATAAATGACCAGACGGGTTTTATGAAAAGCACATTAATTTATTGATAATGATGTGGGGTTGTGATGTCCTTTTGTTGGTTGATCACCTGTGAACGAGAAGAAATGGGTTATCCGTCTCCTGATCATATACTAATGTAATGCTTATGTGGATGAATGAAAGCAAGTCCCCTGCAGCAATGTTCCAACATCTAGTGGAAAGCCTTCCCAGAAGAGTGGAGGCTGTTATAGCAGCAATGTTCCAACATCTAGAGGAAAGCCTTCCCAGAAGAGTGGAGGCTGTTATAGCAGCAAAGTGGGGACCAACTCCATATTAATGCTCATGATTTTGAGATGAGATGTTCGAAGAACAGGTGTCAACATATTTACAGTGCATTCGGAAAGTATTCAGACCTCTTGATTTCTTTCCACATTTTGTTGCATTACAGCCTTATTCCAAAATGTATTACATTTGTATAATTCCTCAGCAATCTACTCACAATACCCCATAATGACAAAGCGAAAACACGTGTTTAGAGATTTAGAGAAAAATACATACTTTATACTTAAGTATTCAGACCCTTTGCTGTTTCTACAACTTGATTGGTGTCCAACTGTTGTAAATTCAATTGATTGGACATGATTTGGAGAGGCACACACATGTCTATATAAGGTCCCACAGTTGACAAAAACCATGCCATGAGGTCGAAGGAATTGTCGGTTAAACTCCGATACAGGATTGTGTAGAGGCACAGATCTGGCAAACGGTACAAAAAATGTATGCAGGATTGAAGGTGAACACAGTGGCCTCGATCATTCCTAAGCGGAAGACGTTTGGAACCACCAAGACTCTTCCTAGAGCTGGTCGCCCGGCCAAACTGAGCAATCGGGGGAGAAGCGCCTTGATCAGGGAGATGACCAAGAACCCGATGGTCACTCTGACAGAGCATTAGAGTTCCTTTGTTGAGATGGGAGAACCTTCCAGAAGGACAACTATCTCTGCAGCACTCCCCCAATCAGGCCTTTACGGTAGAGTGTCCATCCGGAAGCCACTCTTCAGTAAAAGGCACGTGATCTGGCGAACATGACAGCCCGCTTGGAGTTTTTCTAAAGGCACCTAAAGACTCTCAGACCATGAGAAACAAGATTGTCTGGTCTGATGAAACCAAGATTCAACTCTTTGGACTGAATGCCAAGTGTCACGAGAGTCTGTCCGTCCTCTCTCTCGTGGTTAGAATGGATAGTTCAGAGTGACATTCATTCATGTGGTTATAGAATAGATGTTTCGGCGGTTGTCGGTCTTCACGTTCAATGATACCGAATTCCCAGCTGCAGACTAGTAATTAATATCAAAGACTTGTTCTTATTCTGTCGGTATCGATAGTCTAAGAGTTTAACCACATGGGATGGTTAAAAGATTCAGCAATCGTCTCAAACCTTGGCCCTCTCATTATCTAGGTAAGCTGGTCTGCAACCTTTGTCCTCTTGTAATTGAGAGAAACATGGTCTGTTGAGAAATTCTCAAGGTGGGGGTTTTATTCGGAAGAGCAGAAAAAGGCTGTCTCATGACGCCAGGTCCTAACTGTGTTCATGGAGGCGTGCCAGTGACTTAAGTGAAACTTTACACAGAAATACAATTCTCTCATATTACATTATTACATAGCATCCCATAATTTCACAAATAGTTGAATCTTTCCTCGTTCATCCTGTACAACAATTAGATGTAACCCTCATATCTGAGGCTACAGCATTATGGTAATGTGGCCGTATTGTCTCCTATGAGTTTCACAAAATTGTACCAAACGGACCAGTTCGTAGCTGGATTCTTCACCGATCTTTTATACCTTCTCCAGAACATAAATGTTGTTCGGGCCTCAAGTTCTGTGAGGTGGAAGAAATTTATTTGTTCTCTCTATGAAAACTCACTCTGTCTCTATACTGTGGCCATGAGGAGATAATTTCCTCCAGGAATTTACATCCTCTCTCTGACCACAGCAGCCTGGGTGTATGAGACGGGGGGTAGGGGGATGGTGCATAGAAAAGGGCTGGTTTAGAGGAAGGGGTGCTCGCTGTACCCAAAGACAGACCCTAAGCACACAGCCAAGACAACGCAGGAGTGGCTTTGGGACAAGTCTCTGAATGTTTTTTATTTTATTTTTACCTTTATATAACTAGGCAAGTCAGTTAAGAACAAATTCTTATTTTCAATGACGGCCTAGGAACAGTGGGTGCCTGTTCAGGGGCAGAACGACAGATTTGTACCCTGTCAGCTTGGGGATTCGAACTTGCAACCTTTCGGTTACTAGTCCAACGCTCTAACCACTAGGCTACCCTGCCGCCCCTGTCCTTGAGTGGCCCAGTCAGAGCCCTGACTTGAACCTGATCCAACACCTCTGGAGAGACCTGAAAATAGCTGTGCAGCAACACTCCAAATCCAACCGGACAGAGCTTGAGAGGATCTGCAGGGAATAATGGGAGAAACTACCCAAATACAGATGTGCCAAGCTTGTAGCATCATACCCAAGAGGACTCGAGGCTGTAATTGCTGCCAAAGGTGCTTCATCAAAATACTGTGTTAAGGGTCTGAATACTTTAGTAAATGTAATATTAAAGTGGTTTATTTTTTACATTACATTTGCTTTGTCATTATGGGGTATTGTGATGTCATTATGGGGTATTGTGATGTCATTATGGGGTATTGTGATGTCATTATGGGGTATTGTGATGTCATTATGGGGTATTGTGATGTCATTATGGGGTATTGTGATGTCATTATGGGGTATTGTGATGTCATTATGGGGTATTGTGATGTCATTATGGGGTATTGTGATGTCATTATGGAGTATCGTGTGTAAATGGATGAGAGGAAAAAACTTTTGTTGAAAAATTGTATAACAGAAGGCTTGCTCTCATGTCCCAGTCTGCTAGCTAGTCCCAAGTACCCCACACCCGTTAGAGATCCTGAATTCTGGATGTCTGAACATCGACCTAAATCCTCTGAGATAAGCATCGTTGCCACAATAGCGTATCATCATCCACATGGTTAAAGAACGGTCTAGTGATGCCTCCGGGAGATGTGATGCAGGTCTGGAGATGTGATGCCTCCGGGAGATGTGATGCCTCTGGGAGATGTGATGCCTCCGGTAGATGTGATGCTTCCGGGAGATGTGATGCAGGTCAGGATATGTGATGCCTCCAGGAGATGTGATGCTTCCGGGAGATGTTATGCAGTCAGGAGATGTGATGCCTCCGGGAGATGTGATGCCTCCAGGAGATGTGATGCCTTTGGGAGATGTGATGCAGGTCAGGAGATGTGATGCCTCCGGGAGATGTGATGCCTCTGGGAGATGTGATGCCTCCAGGAGATGTGATGCCTCCAGGAGATGTGATGCCTCCAGGAGATGTGATGCCTCCGGGAGATGTGATGCCTCTGGGAGATGTGATGCCTCCAGGAGATGTGATGCCTCCAGGAGATGTGATGCCTCCGGGAGATGTGATGCCTCCGGGAGATGTGATGCCGCCGGGAGATGTGATGCAGGTCAGGAGATGTGATGCCTCTGGGAGATGTGATGCAGGTCAGGAGATGTGATGCAGGTCAGGAGATGTGATGCAGGTCAGGAGATGTATTTCTGGGCTACAGGTAAATAAACTCTACACAGACTCTGACAGTTCATCTTCAGATATTAGATGTACAAACCCATTTTAGATCGAACAATGGCGCCCATAACAACAAGTCCCTCCCAAAACAATAAATCCCTCCAGGATTTCACAGAGATTTTTTTAAATAATATTTGTGGGGGGAAAAATGCTGCAGCAATTCTGACATGTTGCAATGATTTTGTCTAATTTGTCGTAAAGATACACTGACGAGGGAAAACATTTGTTGACATGTTCTGACCATGGTTCTTGTGTGTTTTCCTTGTTTTAGTGTTGGTCAGGGTGTGATCTGAGTGGGAATTCTATGTTACATGTCTGGTTTGTCTATTTCTATGTTTGGCCTGATATGGTTCTCAATCAGAGGCAGGTGTTAGTCATTGTCTCTGATTGGGAACCATATTTAGGTAGCCTGTTTTGTGTTGGGTTTTGTGGGTGATTGTTCCTGTCTTTGTGTTTGTGGCACCAGATAGGACTGTTTGGTGTTGGGTTTTGTGGGTGATTGTTCCTGTCTTTGTGTTTGTGGCACCAGATAGGACTGTTTGGTGTTGGGTTTTGTGGGTGATTGTTCCTGTCTTTGTGTTTGTGGCACCAGATAGGACTGTTTGGTGTTGGGTTTTGTGGGTGATTGTTCCTGTCTTTGTGTTTGTGGCACCAGATAGGACTGTTTTGTGTTGGGTTTTGTGGGTGATTGTTCCTGTGTTTGTGGCACCAGATAGGACTGTTTTGTGTTGGGTTTTGTGGGTGATTGTTCCTGTCTTTGTCTTTGTGGCACCAGATAGGACTGTTTTGTGTTGGGTTTTGTGGGTGATTGTTCCTGTCTTTGTGTTTGTGGCACCAGATAGGACTGTTTTGTGTTGGGCTTTGTGGGTGATTGTTCCTGTCTTTGTGTTTGTGGCACCAGATAGGACTGTTTTGTGTTGGGTTTTGTGGGTGATTGTTCCTGTCTTTGTCTTTGTGGCACCAGATAGGACTGTTTTGTGTTGGGTTTTGTGGGTGATTGTTCCTGTCTTTGTGTTTGTGGCACCAGATAGGACTGTTTGGTGTTAGGTATTTGGTGGGTGATTGTTCCTGTCTTTGTGTTTGTGACACCAGATAGGACTGTTTTGTGTTGGGTTTTGTGGGTGATTGTTCCTGTCTTTGTGTTTGTGGCACCAGATAGGACTGTTTTGTGTTGGGTTTTGTGGGTGATTGTTCCTGTCTTTGTGTTTGTGGCACCAGATAGGACTGTTTGGTGTTGGGTTTTGTGGGTGATTGTTCCTGTCTTTGTGTTTGTGGCACCAGATAGGGCTGTTTGGTGGGTGATTGTTCCTGTCTTTGTGTTTGTGGCACCAGATAGGACTGTTTGGTGTTGGGTTTTGTGGGTGATTGTTCCTGTCTTTGTGTTTGTGGCACCAGATAGGACTGTTTTGTGTTGGGTTTTGTGGGTGATTGTTCCTGTCTTTGTGTTTGTGGCACCAGATAGGACTGTTTTGTGTTGGGTTTTGTGGGTGATTGTTCCTGTCTTTGTGTTTGTGGCACCAGATAGGACTGTTTGGTGTTGGGTTTTGTGGGTGATTGTTCCTGTCTCTGTCTTTGTGGCACCAGATAGGACTGTTTTGTTTTTTTCACGTTTCTTGTTTTGTAGATTGTTGTATTTTTCATATTTATTAAAGATGTACAAAACTAACCACGCTGCATTTTGGTCCGCCTATCTTTCACCAGAAGTAAAACGTTACACATGTGGCTTGATTGAACCATATTATGTTATACATGTGCGGTGATTGGTTGAAATTGCAAACCTTTTTTTTCGTACTGCGGTGATTGGTCAATTTTATGCGATAATATTGTTTTGACTGTTTTTGTGTGGAACTAGTGCAGTATTTGGTCAAATGTGAAAGCACTCGCAAAATACGCAAAGGGGATTATTGATTTTACTAAACATGTTGCGATCGCAGAATCTCGGGAATCGTGGAGGGACTGATCAACATCTTATTCTGGTCACAGTCACAAACCAGATTATGTATCAGATTAGATTAGGTAACAGTGATATTGTACCAGGGGTGAGTTGTTTACGACAGATTGTTTACGATGGTGGATGTTGAACTACATGGGCAGTGTTAATGCAGTAGGCAGCTGAAGCAAGGGAGGAATGGGAATGCTGTCCCAAGGCTGGTTGCTACTCCATCGCCTGCCAACAACCCTCTGAAACATCTCAATGTGTAGGCCTGAAGGAGATGTCAACATATCGATTTCAAAGCTTTTAGCTCAGTTACCCTTTGGGTATAGAAGGCGGTAGTTGTCTTCTGAGATTGGCCTGCAGTTGGACGTGCATTTATCTAGTTTACAGCATAAGTGGTGTCAAATGTCTGCAGGTATGAGGGGTATATATGACTGTTTTACTGAGCAGATTTTAGCATTTCAATTGTGTCTGTTTCTACTGTATGTGTATGTATTATACTGTATATGTATTATACTGTATATGTATTATACTGTATGTGTATTATACTGTATATGTATTATATTATATGTGTATTATACTGTATTATATTATATGTGTATTATACTGTATTATATTATATGTGTATTATACTGTATTATATTATATGTGTATTATACTGTATATGTATTATATTATATGTGTATATATTATATGTGTATTATACTGTATATGTATTATATTATATGTGTATTATACTGTATATGTATTATACTGTATATGTATTATATTATATGTGTATATATTATATGTGTATTATACTGTATTATATTATATGTGTATTATACTGTATATGTATTATATTATATGTGTATATATTATATGTGTATTATACTGTATATGTATTATATTATATGTGTATTATACTGTATATGTATTATACTGTATATGTATTATATTATATGTGTATATATTATATGTGTATTATACTGTATATGTATTATACTGTATATGTATTATATTATATGTGTATATATTATATTTGTATTATACTGTATATGTATTATATTATATGTGTATTATACTGTATATGTATTATACTGTATTATATTATATGTGTATTATACTGTATATGTATTATATTATATGTGTATTATACTGTATGTGTATTATACTGTATATGTATTATACTGTATATGTATTATACTGTATTATATTATATGTGTATTATACTGTCTGTGTATTATATTATATGTGTATTATACTGTATATGTATTATATTATATGTGTATTATACTGTATATGTATTATACTGTCTGTGTATTATATTATATGTGTATTATACTGTATATGTATTATACTGTCTGTGTATTATATTATATGTGTATTATACTGTCTGTGTATTATACTGTATGTGTATTATATTATATATGTATTATACTGTATGTGTATTATACTGTATATATATTATACTGTATATGTATTATACTGTATGTGTATTATACTGTATATGTATTATACTGTATTATATTATATGTGTATTATACTGTATGTGTATTATACTGTATATGTATTATATTATATGTGTATTATACTGTATATGTATTATACTGTATATATATTATACGTGTATTATACTGTATATGTATTATACTGTATGTGTATTATACTGTATATGTATTATACTGTCTGTGTATTATACTGTATATGTATTATATTATATGTGTATTATACTGTATGTCAAATCAAATTTATTTATATAGCCCTTCGTACATCAGCTGATATCTCAAAGTGCTGTACAGAAACCCAGCCTAAAACCCCAAACAGCAAGCAATGCAGGTGTAGAAGCACGGTGGCTAGGAAAAACTCCCTAGAAAGGCCAATACCTAGGAAGAAACCTAGAGAGGAACCAGGCTATGTGGGGTGGCCAGTCCTCTTCTGGCTGTGCCGGGTGGAGATTATAACAGAACATGGCCAAGATGTTCAATGTTCATAAATGACCAGCATGGTCGAATAATAATAAGGCAGAACAGTTGAAACTAGAGCAGCAGCACAGTCAGGTGGAAGTTGAAACTGGAGCAGCAGCATGGCCAGGTAGACTGGGGACAGCAAGGAGTCATCATGTCAGGTAGTCCTGGGGCATGGTCCTAGGGCTCAGGTCAGTTGAAACTGGAACAGCAGCATGGCCAGGTGGACTGGGGACAGCAAGGAGTCATCATGTCAGGTAGTCCTGGGGCATGGTCCTAGGGCTCAGGTCCTCCGAGAGAGAGAAAGAAAGAGAGAAGGAGAGAATTAGAGAACGCACACTTAGATTCACACAGGACACCGAATAGGACAGGAGAAGTACTCCAGATATAACAAACTGACCCCAGCCCCCCGACACATAAACTACTGCAGCATAAATACTGGAGGCTGAGACAGGAGGGGTCAGGAGACACTGTGGCCCCATCCGAGGACACCCCCGGACAGGGCCAAACAGGAAGGATATAACCCCACCCACTTTGCCAAAGCACAGCCCCCACACCACTGGAGGGATATCTTCAACCACCAACTTACCATCCTGAGACAAGGCTGAGTATAGCCCACAAAGATCTCCGCCACAGCACAACCCAATGTGTATTATATTATATGTGTATTATACTGTATATGTATTATATTATATGTGTATTATACTGTATATATATTATACTGTATATGTATTATATTATATGTGTATTATACTGTATATATATTATATGATATGTGTATTATACTGTATATGTATTATATTATATGTGTATTATACTGTATATATATTATATTATATGTATTATATTATATGTGTATTATACTGTATATATATTATACTGTATATGTATTATATTATATGTGTATTATACTGTATATATATTATATTATGTGTATTATACTGTATATGTATTATATTATATGTGTATTATACTGTAGATATATTATACTGTATATATATTATACTGTATATATTATACTGTATATATATTATACTGTATGTATATTATACTGTATGTGTATTATACTGTATATATATTATACTGTATATGTATTATATTATATGTGTATTATACTGTATGTGTATTATACTGTATATGTATTATATTATATGTGTATTATACTGTATATGTATTATATTATATGTGTATTATACTGTATATGTATTATATTATATGTGTATTATACTGTATGTGTATTATACTGTATATGTATTATATTATATGTGTATTATACTGTATATGTATTATACTGTATATATATTATATGTGTATTATACTGTATATGTATTATACTGTATGTGTATTATACTGTATATGTATTATACTGTATATGTATTATACTGTCTGTGTATTATACTGTATATGTATTATATTATATGTGTATTATACTGTATATATATTATACTGTATATGTATTATACTGTCTGTGTATTATATTATATGTGTATTATACTGTATGTGTATTATACTGTATGTGTATTATACTGTATGTGTATTATATTATATATGTATTATACTGTATGTGTATTATACTGTATATATATTATACTGTATATATGTATTATACTGTATGTGTATTATATTATATGTGTATTATACTGTATATGTATTATATTATATGTGTATTATACTGTATATATATTATACTGTATATGTATTATATTATATGTGTATTATACTGTATATATATTATATGATATGTGTATTATACTGTATATGTATTATATTATATGTGTATTATACTGTATATATATTATATTATATGTGTATTATACTGTATATGTATTATATTATATGTGTATTATACTGTATATATATTATACTGTATGTGTATTATACTGTATATATATTATACTGTATGTGTATTATACTGTATGTGTATTAATTATACTGTATATATTATACTGTATATATATTATATTATATGTATATTATACTGTATATATATTATACTGTATGTGTATTATACTGTATATATATTATACTGTATATATATTATACTGTATGTGTATTATACTGTGTGTATTAATTATACTGTATATATTATACTGTATATATATTATATTATATGTATATTATACTGTATATATATTATACTGTATATATATTATACTGTATATATATTATATTATATGTGTATCATACTGTATGTGTATTATATTGTATGTGTATTATACTGTATGTGTATTATATTGTATGTGTATTATACTGTATGTGTATTATATTATATGTGTATTATACTGTATGTGTATTATATTATATGTGTATTATATTGTATATATATTGTATATATATTATATTATATGTGTATATATATTATACTATATGTGTACTGTATTATACTGTATTTATTTTTATTTTTATTGAACCTTTATTTAACCAGGCAAGTCAGTGAAGAACGCATTCTTATTTTCAATGACGGCCTGGGAACAGTTCAGGGGCAGAACGACAGATTTTTACATTGTCAGCTCGGGGATTCGATCTTGCAACCTTTCGGTTACAAGTCCAATGCTCTAACCACTATGTGCACTGTATGTGCATGTATTTTACTATGTGTATATGTAGTATAGTATATGTGTATGTGTTATGCTATGTGTGTATTATAGTGCATATGTATATACTCTATGGATATGTATAGGCTACTGTGTGTGTGTTTACATCTGTTGAAGTTCATTACTGGTCAAACGTTTTAGAACCTACTCATTCAAGGGTTTGTCTTAATTTTTTAAACTATTTTCTGCTTTGTAGTGAAGTTAAACAAATCAAAATATATTTTATATTTGAGATTCTTGAAATAGCCACCCTTTGCCTTGATGACAGCTTTGCACACGCTGGGCATTCTCTCAACCAGCTTCATGAGGTAGTCACACGGAATGCATTTCAATTAAACAGGTGTGCCTTGTTAAAAGTTCATTTGCGGAGTTTCTTTCCTTCTTAATGCGTTTGAGCCAATCATTTGTGTTGTGACAAGGTAGGGTTTTTATACAGAAGATACAGAAGCCCTATTTGGTAAAAAAACAAGTTCATATTAGTTCACATTTTTTAACAGCAATTTTTTTTTATAAATCTGTAATGTAACAAAATTTGAAAAATGTCAAGGGGTCTGAATACTTTCCGAAAGCCCTGTATGTTCTCGCCAACGTAGTCTTGTCAGGGAGCCCACTCGTTTGAGAGAGATGGAGGGAGAAAGGGATGAAGACAGAGGTATTGAGGGAGAAAGGAAGAGAGGGATGAGGGAGAGAGGGAATGATGCATTGAGAGGGGTAATGTGTAGGGGACAGAGGTAGAGAACGGTTCGATAGCTTTGTCTCTCTCTTTCTGTCTTTCTCTCTCTTTCTTTCTGTCTCTCTCTCTCTTTCTGTCGCTCTCTCTTTCTGTTTCTCTCTTTCTGTCTCTCTCTCTCTTTCTGTCTCTCTCTCTCTATCTGTCTGTCTCTCTCTTTCTGTATCTCTCTCTTTCTGTTTCTCTCTTTCTGTCTCTCTTTCTGTCTCTCTCTTTCTGTCTCTCTCTCTCTTTCTGTGTCTCTCTCTTTCTGTTTCTCTCTTTCTGTCTCTCTTTCTGTCTCTCTCTTTCTGTCTCTCTCTCTCTTTCTGTTTCTCTCTTTCTGTCTCTCTCTTTCTGTCTCTCTCTTTCTGTCTCTCTCTCTTTCTGTCTGTTTCTCTCTTTCTGTCTGTCTCTCTCTTTCTGTCTCTCTCTCTCTTTCTGTCTGTCTCTTTCTGTCTCTCTCTCTCTTTCTGTCTGTTTCTCTCTGTCTCTCTCTCTCTTTCTGTCTCTCTCTCTCTTTCTGTCTCTCTCTCTCTTTCTTTCTGTCTCTCTCTCTTTCTGTCTGTCTGTCTCTCTGTCTGTCTCTCTCTCTCTCTTTCTTTCTGTCTCTCTCTCTTTCTGTCTGTCTGTCTCTCTGTCTGTCTCTCTCTCTCTTTCTTTCTGTCTCTCTCTCTCTGTCTGTCTGTCTCTCTGTCTGTCTCTCTCTCTCTCTTTCTTTCTGTCTCTCTCTCTTTCTGTCTGTCTGTCTCTCTTTCTGTCTCTCTCTCTCTTTCTTTCTGTCTCTCTCTCTTTCTGTCTGTCTGTCTCTCTGTCTGTCTGTCTCTCTCTCTTTCTTTCTGTCTCTCTCTCTTTCTGTCTCTCTCTCTCTTTCTGTCTGTCTCTCTCTTTCTGTCTGTCTCTCTCTTTCTCTCTCTCTTTCTGTCTGTCTCTCTCTTTCTCTCTCTCTCTCTCTTTCTGTCTTTCTCTTTCTTTCTCTTTCTGTCTCTCTTTTTTCCTCTTGCTGTTGCAAGTTGGTTAGTGTGTAGTGTTGGTTAGCATGCAGTGGTTGGTTAGCGTGTGGTGTTGGCCAGCGTGTAGTGTGGGTTAACTTGTAGTGTTGGTTAACGTGTAGTGTGGGTTAGCGTGTAGTGTGGGTTAGCGTGTAGTGTGGGTTAGCGTGTAGTGTGGGTTAGCGTGTAGTGTGGGTTAGCGTGTGGTGTTGGCCAGCGTGTAGGTTTGGTTAGCGTGTAGTGTTGGCCAGCGTGTAGTGTGGGTTAACGTGTAGTGTTGGTTAGCGTGTGGTGTTGCCCAGCGTGTAGGTTTGGTTAGCGTGTGGTGTTGGCCAGCGTGTAGTGTGGGTTAACTTGCAGTGTTGGTTAGCGTGTAATGTTGGTTAGTGTGTATGTTGTTTGAACACCTAACAGAGTTTCAGTAGAGATAAAAACAGGCTTTACTTTGTTGTGACACCAGACAGCCAATCATAGATTAAACCCTGAGGCAGAGGGACAAAACACACACACACACACACACACATTAAAGTGTGTCTTATATGTGTTCATGATTTTGTTTCCAAATGTTCATTAATATCTAATTAAGATATTGACAACACCCCCTCAGCTCTGTTTGGGAAAGCTACTCAGGATAAATATAAATGTTCTGCTCATGAAGAAGAAGAAGCCAGGGAAATGAAGTGACAATCAAGATGTTACCTGACGTTGAACATTAAAATCCTACCGAAGCATATTCTAACACACACTGTATCACAGAGTACTGCACCCTCATTAGCATAGGGAATATGCATGTCTCATTAGCATAGGGCATATGCATGTATCATTAGCATAGGGAATATGCATGTGTCATTAGCATAGGGAATATGCATGTGTCATTAGCATAGGGAATATGCATGTGTCATTAGCATAGGGAATATCCATGTGTCATTAGCATAGGGAATATGCATGTGTCATTAGCATAGGGAATATGCATGTTTCATTAGCATAGGGAATATGCATGTGTCATTAACAACAAAGGACCAGCATTTCTTTGCATCTCTCTCTGTTTCTCTCTTTCTCTGTAGTACCTCTCCCTCTTCCTGAGGGGCAGAGAGGCAGGCAGAGAGGCAGGCAGAGAGGCAAGCAGAGAGGCAGGCAGAGAGGCAGGCAGAGCGACAGGCAGAGGCAGGCAGAGAGGCAGGCAGAGAGGCAGGCAGAGCGACAGGCAGAGGCAGGCAGAGAGGCAGGCAGAGAGGCAAGCAGAGAGGCAGGCAGAGAGGCAAGCAGAGAGGTAGGCGGAGAGGTAGGCAGAGGCAGGCAGAGAAGCAGGCAGAGAGGCAGGCAGAGAGGCAGACAGGTAGAGACAGATAGGTTGAATGGCAGAAACACAGGGTTTGGGCTGGGCCCTAATGATGGTGCTGGTTGCTATTGAATCAATATATCTTGATGGTAAATAAAGCCTAGAGAAGGTGGGGGACCGCCCAGCGTGGATAGCTTGTGTGTGTGTGTGTGTGTGTGTGTGTGTGTGTGTGTGTGTGTGTGCATGCTTCTCCCTCCTGTGTGTGTCTGTGTGTTCTTGCTTGTCTCTCCTGTGTGTGTGTGCGTGCTTGACCCTCCTTAATTCTTTGGAGCAGAAAATCGAGCAGGGCTTGTTTTTGTGGAGGCTGGGAGAGTGTTGCAAACACAGCCAGCTCTGAGCCCTATGCTTCAAATACGGTTTGAGGAGTTAGTGAGGTAACCTTGGTGATCTCTGTTCAATTTGGTATTACCGGTCACACAAATGTGACTCACCACCTGGATATGGTCTTATGTAGCAGCATTTGAAATTGTTTTTTTTTTTTACGTAAAAAATAATATAATAAAAGTAGAGACTTAAAGCTACAAAGTGATATATCACACACTGCATTTTCTTTTTTTAAATGTATTTATTTTATGTCACCTTTATTTAACCAGGTAGGCTAGTTGAGAACACCTTTATTTAACCAGGTAGGCTAGTTGAGAACACCTTTATTTAACCAGGTAGGCTAGTTGAGAACACCTTTATTTAACCAGGTAGGCTAGTTGAGAACACCTTTATTTAACCAGGTAGGCGAGTTGAGAACACCTTTATTTAACCAGGTAGGCTAGTTGAGAACACCTTTATTTAACCAGGTAGGCTAGTTGAGAACACCTTTATTTAACCAGGTAGGCTAGTTGAGAACACCTTTATTTAACCAGGTAGGCTAGTTGAGAACACCTTTATTTAACCAGGTAGGCTAGTTGAGAACACCTTTATTTAACCAGGTAGGCTAGTTGAGAACACCTTTATTTAACCAGGTAGGCTAGTTGAGAACAAGTTCTCATTTACAACTGCGACCTGGCCAAGATAAAGCGTAGCAATTCGACACATACAACAACACAGAGTTACACATGGAATAAACAAAACATAGTCAATAATACAGTAGAACAAAATAAAACAAAAAGTCTCTATACAGTGGGTGCAAATGAGGTAAGATAAGGACATAAATAGGCCAATGTGGCGAAGTAATTACAATATAGCAATTAAACACTGGAATGGTAGATCGGCAGAAGATGAATGTGCGGAACAATGGGAAAGTAATTCTGCTTTGAAGTTGATTAACTTGTAAACTCACTTTTTAGAAAATTACCTTTGTATGTTTTGGTATCTAATGAAGAGCTCTTCCTTGTCAGCATCGTTCACAGCCTTTTAAGTTACTGGGTTATAAAGAATGTAAGAAGGGTGTAAGAAGGGTTATATGGAAGACCCTTCATACATCAGCTGATCTCTCAAAGTGCTGTACAGAAACTCAGCCTAAAACCCCAAACAGCAAGCAATGCAGGTGTAGATGCACGGTGGCTAGGAAAAACTCCCTAGAAAGGCCAGAACCTAGGAAGAAACCTAGAGAGGAACCAGACTATGTGGGGTGGCCAGTCCTCTTCTGGCTGTACTGGGTAGAGAGGAAGCAGGCTCTGAGGGGTGGCCAGTCCACTTCTAGCTGTGCCGGGTGGAGATTAGAAACCTAGAGAGGAACCAGGCTCTGAGGGGTGGCCAGTCCACTTCTGGCTGTGCCGGGTGGAGATTAGAAACCTAGAGAGGAACCAGGCTCTGAGGGGTGGCCAATCCTCTTCTGGCTGTGCCGGGTGGAGATTATAATAGAACATGATGTTCAAATGTTCATAGATGACCAGTAGGGTCAAATAATAATAATCACAGTGGTTGTCGAGGGAGCAACGGGTCAGCACCATGATGACTTCAATTACTTTGTTTGCTGTTGTTTTGGACGTTATAGTTATCAAGGACCCTCTTCCTTTACTTCCCATCTGCTTCTTGATCTTCTTAATGCAACCACTAACATGCTCTTGTATTTGCTTTAGTAACAATATAAGCTCAAGAATCTTGCCATGATTGACGGCCATGTTTTCCAAGTTATTATGCAGCTTGGTGTCTGTGTCCTCTGTAGCTCAGCCCACATTTACCAATACACTTTAACTACATCAATCACATGTTCCATGAGCTGCCTCCTCTTTCTGACCTGGTCTCGTTGAACTGACATTATCACTCAGAAGGGTTACGGACGTCTGCTTTGCTGGCTCTGAGGAAAAAGGCTTCTGCGCTTTCTCTATGGGTCTTGCTTCTCTCATGTTCCTGTACTCTCTGATGGGCATGTTTCCAGGCCTGCATGCCTCCTTTGACAAATGCACTATCACTGGCTGAAGGTTTTGCGAATGCAAGACATACTGAGCAGAACAAGGAGTGAGTTACTTCATAGTAGATCAGCTATTTTCTGTTTGTGCCGTCGTTGGAGTGGAATACTTTGGGAATTACTATTTGAGGGGTTTATTTTGGGTGGTACTGAAAAAATAAGTCAAAATCCTTGGACTGAGAACGAGCAGAATAATCAAATGGATTTTCTATTTTCCCTGTACTGGGCTCTGAACCTCTCTCTCTCTCTCTCTATCTCTCTGTCTCTGTCTCTGTCTCTGTCTCTCTGTCTCTGTCTCTCAATTCAATTCAATTACATTCAAGGGGCTTTATTGGCATGGGAAACGTGTTAACATTGCCAAAGCAAGTGAGGTAGATTCTCTCTCGCTCTCTCTCGCTCTCTCGCTTTCTCTCTCTCTCTCTCTGTCTCTCTGTCTCTGTCTCTCTCTGTCTCTCTCTCTCTCTCTCTCTCTCTCTCTCTCTCTCTGTCTCTGTCTCTGTCTCTCTCTCTCTCTCTCTCTCTCTCTCTCTCTCTCTCTCTCTGTCTCTCTGTCTCTCTGTCTCTGTCTCCGTCTCTCTCTCTCTCTCTCTCTCTCTCTCTCTCTCTGTCTCTCTGTCTCTGTCTCTGTCTCCGTCTCTCTCTCTCTCAATGCAATTCAATTCAATTCAAGGGGCTTTATTGGCATTGGAAACATGTGTTAACATTGCCAAAGCAAGTGAGGTAGATTCTCTCTCTCTCTCTCTCTCTCTCTGCACATCTGGTTGCTCTGCAAAATGAGATCAACATTGTAAATGTTAAGCTAGTGTTTTTGACTGACCTGGTCCCTTACTGGCAAACATGTGGCTTATTTTGCAGCATTTAGCTGCGTCTGTGGCAAGGGCCTTTCTTCTCTCCCTCTCTGGTCCACCTTTTCTTTTCTGACCGTCCATTTCGTCATGCGACTTGTCTAAAATGGTATAGGTAGAGAAGCAAGTAGACGGTTGCTATGTGCGTCGCGGAGAGACCTAATGTCACCCTTGCGCGGGGACACTGCAGCGAGAGAGTGAGAGTCGCGCCTCTTGATGCATTGATTCTCCGTCAATTCATTCCTGCTTGCTATATTATAGGCAGGCCAAAATTGCCATCAGGCCACCGGGAAATGTCCCGGTGCTCCCGACGGCCAGTCCGCCGCCAGTCCGCCGCTGGCCACACCCATCTTGTTTCGCTCTCGGATCGCACACTTGACGCTCTGGCCGATGATTTGTTTACCTCTGGATAACATGAAAACAGCCTGACCAGCTCTGTCAACAATTGCATTACTCTCTTTAAGCAGACTTTTAGTGACACCAGCCATATTCAATGGGTGTTGTACACACGTAATGTTAGCTAACGAGCCAGCCAGATAACGTTAGCTAATTATACAACAATGAACAAAGTGCGCCGCTGGCCACATGCATCTCGTTTAGTTTTCGTGGCCCACTTGACGCTCTGTCCGATGATTTGTTTACCCCTGGATAACATGAAAACAGCCTGACCAGCTCCGAGTGTTCTGACTCTCACATGGATTGATGTTTCAGCATTGTCTCAATGAAGAGTTTGGCCTTCGACAAGCCACGTGTGACATGCACACGCAAGTGACTAACCTGCTAACGTAAGTGGCAGGCGGACGAGCAATATCCACCGTCATAATACAGATGAAGCCTGACCTGAAATGTGAAGCTAACTGAAGCTGGCTAGCCTAATTATTTTCATGGATCTGTTTTAGCATCCATGGTTATAGAACAGCGCAGCGCCTCAGCAGTGGTCGCAGGGTAGTGTGCTGGGTGCTTCACATGTGGTACGGATAGAGCAGTGGTCGCAGGGTAGTGTGCTGGGTGCTTCACATGTGGGACGGATAGAGCAGTGGTCGCAGGGTAGTGTGCTGGGTGCTTCACATGTGGGACGGATAGAGCAGTGGTCGCAGGGTAGTGTGCTGGGTGCTTCACATGTGGGACGGATAGAGCAGTGGTCGCAGGGTAGTGTGCTGGGTGCTTCACATGTGGGACGGATAGAGCAGTGGTCGCAGGGTAGTGTGCTGGGTGCTTCACATGTGGTACGGCTGGAGCAGTGGTACGGATGGAGCAGTGGTACGGATAGAGCAGTGGTACGGATAGAGCAGTGGTTGCAGGGTAGTGTGCTGGGTGCTTCACATGTGGTACGGATAGAGCAGTGGTCGTAGGGTAGTGTGCTGGGTGCTTCACATGTGGTACGGCTAGAGCAGCGCAGCGCCTCAGCAGTGGTCGCAGGGTAGTGTGCTGGGTGCTTCACATGTGGTACGGATAGAGCAGTGGTCGTAGGGTAGTGTGCTGGGTGCTTCACATGTGATACGGATTGAGCAGTGGTCGTAGGGTATTGTGCTGGGTGCTTCCCATGTGGTATGGATAGAGCAGTGGTCGCAGGGTAGTGTGCTGGGTGCTTCACATGTGATACGGATAGAGCAGTGGTTGCAGGGTAGTGTGCTGGGTGCTTCACATGTGGTACGGATAGAGCAGTGGTACGGATAGAGCAGTGGTACGGATAGAGCAGTGGTACGTATAGAGCAGTGGTACGGATAGAGCAGTGGTACGGATAGAGCAGTGGTACGGATAGAGCAGTGGTACTGATAGAGCAGTGGTACTGATAGAGCAGTGGTACGGTTAGAGCAGTGGTACGGATAGAGCAGTGGTACTGATAGAGCAGTGGTACTGATAGAGCTGTGGTACGGTTGGGAGCAGTGGTACGGATAGAGCAGTGGTACGGATAGAGCAGTGGTACGGATAGAGCAGTGGTACTGATAGAGCAGTGGTACGGATAGAGCAGTGGTACTGATAGAGCAGTGGTACGGTTAGAGCAGTGGTACGGATAGAGCAGTGGTACGGTTAGAGCAGTGGTACGGATAGAGCAGTGGTACGGATAGAGCAGTGGTACTGATAGAGCAGTGGTACGGATAGAGCAGTGGTACAGATAGAGCAGTGGTACGGATAGAGCAGTGGTACTGATAGAGCAGTGGTACTGATAGAGCAGTGGTACGGATAGAGCAGTGGTACTGATACAGCAGTGGTACGGATAGAGCAGTGGTACTGATAGAGCAGTGGTACGGATAGAGCAGTGGTACGGATAGAGCAGTGGTACGGATAGAGCAGTGGTACAGATAGAGCAGTGGTACGGATAGAGCAGTGGTTGCAGGGTAGTGTGCTGGGTGCTTCACATGTGGTACGGATAGAGCAGTGGTACGGATAGAGCAGTGGTTGCAGGGTAGTGTGCTGGGTGCTTCCCATGTGGTACGGTTAGAGCAGTGGTACGGTTATATAGAAGTGGTACGGAGAGAGCAGTGGTCGTAGGGTAGTGTGCTGGGTGCTTCACATGTGGTACGGATAGAGCAGTGGTACGGGTATATCAGTGGTCGTAGGGTAGTGTGCTGGGTGCTTCACATGTGGTACGGATAGAGCAGTGGTACGGAGAGAGCAGTGGTTGCAGGGTAGTGTGCTGGGTGCTTCACATGTGGTACGGTTAGAGCAGTGGTACGGATAGAGCAGTGGTACGGATAAATATAGAAGTGGTACGGAGAGAGCAGTGGTCGTAGGGTAGTGTGCTGGGTGCTTCACATGTGGTACGGATAGAGCAGTGGTACGGATAGAGCAGTGGTCGTAGGGTAGTGTGCTGGGTGCTTCACATGTGGTACGGATAGAGCAGTGGTACGGAGAGAGCAGTGGTTGCAGGGTAGTGTGCTGGGTGCTTCACATGTGGTACGGATAGAGCAGTGGTACGGATAGAGCAGTGGTACTGATAGAGCAGAGGTCGCAGGGTAGTGTGCTGGGTGCTTCACATGTGGTACGGGTAGAGCAGTGGTACGGATAGAGCAGTGGTACGGATTTATAGAAGTGGTACGGAAAGAGCAGTGTGCAGGTTTCTCTTTTTTTTAAAGCATGCTTCACATGAACCAGAGAGCATGTCACACTGTCTTTGTAGTTCTAATTCCTTTCTGCTGTCTTTCTATCCATGTCTTTCTATCCATGTCTTCCTACAGTGCCTTGCAAAAGTATTCACCCCCCCCCTGGCACTTTTCTATTTTGTTGCATTATAACCTGTCATTTAAATGGATTTTTATTTGGATTTCATGTAACGGACATACACAAAATAGTCCAAATTGGCGAAGTGAAATGAAAAAAAGAACTCGTTAAAAAATATTCTGAAAAACTGAAAAGTGGTGCTTGCATACGTATTCACCCCCTTTGCTATGAAGCCCCTAAATAAGATCTGGTGCAACCGATTCCCTTAAATAAAGTCCACCTTTGTACAATCTAAGTGTCTCATTATCTCAGTATATATACACCTGTTCTGAAAGGCCCCAGAGTCTGAGGAACCAGACCGTGGATTGTCGCCTGGGGCTCCGGACCGTAGATTATCGCCGGGGACTCCGGACCGTAGATCGTCGCCGGGGGCTCCGGACCGTAGATCGTCGCCGGGGGCTCCGGACCGTAGATTGTCGCTGGAGGCTCTGGACTGCCGACCGTCGCTGGAGACTCCGGACCTTGGATCGTTTACTGGAGGCTTCGTGCCATGGATTATCACTGGAGGTTCCTGACTGTGGACCGCCTCAGGAGGTTGCAGACTGTGGACCATCGTTGGAGGTTCCGGACTGTGAAACGGCACCGGAAGCTCTGGACTAGGAACTGTCGCCAGAAGGTCTGGACTGGGAACTGTCGCCGGAAGCTCTGGACTGGGTACTGTCGCCGGAGGCTCTGGACTGGGAACTGTCTCCAGAAGGTCTGGACTGGGAACTGTCGCCGGAAGCTCTGGACTGGGTACTGTCACCGGAGGCTCTGGACTGGGAACTGTCGCCAGAAGGTCTGGACTGGATACTGTCGCCGGATGCTCTGGACTGGGTACTGTCGCGGGAATCTCTGGACTCAGCTGCTAATTGATAGGCCACACAAGGTCACAGAACGGAAACGGTGAGTGCTGAAGCGTGTAGTGTGTAAAAATCATCTGTCATCGGTTGCAACACTCACTACTGAGTTCCAAACTGCCTCTGGAATCAACATCAGCACAATAACTGTTTGTCAAGAGCTTCATGAGATTTTGGCCGGCCGGGATGTCCTTGTCCCATAGCGCTTAAGTCACTCCTTGTTGCGGGCCGGGCACATGCACGATGACTTTGTTTGCTAGTTGTACGGTGTTTCCTCAAACACATTTGTGCTGCTAGCTTCTGGGTTATGCAAGCATTGTGTCAAGAAGCAGTAAGGCTTTGCAGGGTCGTGTTTTCAGAGGACGCAAGGCTCTCGACCTTTGTCTCTCCCGAGTCTGTATGAGAGTTGTTTGTCTTCCAAATGGACGATGACCACAAGCATACTTCCAAAGTTCTGGCAAAATGGCTTAAGGACAACAAAGTCAAGGTATTGGAGTGGCCATCCCAAAGCCCTGACCTCAGTCCTATAGAAAATTTGTGGGCAGAACTGAAAACGCGTGTGCGAGCAAGGAGGCCTACAAACCTGACTCTGTTACACCAGCTCTGTCAGGAGGAATAGGCCAAAATTCACCCAACTTATTGTGGGAAGCTTGTGGAAGGCGACCCAAAATGTTTGACCCAAGTTACGCAATTTAAAGGCAATGCTACCAAATACTAATTGAGTGTATGTAAACTTCTGACCCACTGGGAATGTGATGAAAGACATAAAAGCTGAAACAAATCATTCTCTCTACTGTTATTCTGACATTTCACATTCTTAAAATAAATTGGTGATCCTAACTGACCTAAGACAGGGAATTTTTACTTGGAAGAAATGTCAGGATTTGTGAAAAACTGAGTTTAAATGTACTTGGCTAAGGTGTATGTAAACTTCCCACTTCAACTGTATATACAGGGGGTACCGGTACCGAGTCAGTGTGTGGGGGTACAGGTTAGAGATAATTTTTATATGTAGGTAGGGGTGAAGTGACTATGCACAGATAATACACAGCGAGTAGCAGCAGCTTACAAAACAAATGGGGAGGTGGTTAATGTAATAGTCATTTGATTGGTCAAATGGGGAGGTGGTTAATGTAATAGTCATTTGATTGGTCAAATGGGGAGGTGGTTAATGTAATAGTCATTTGATTGGTCAAATGGGGAGGTGGTTAATGTAATAGTCATTTGATTGGTCAAATGGGGAGGTGGTTAATGTAATAGTCATTTGATTGGTCAAATGGGGAGGTGGTTAATGTAATAGTCATTTGATTGGTCAAATGGGGAGGTGGTTAATGTAATAGTCATTTGATTGGTCAAATGGGGAGGTGGTTAATGTAATAGTCATTTGATTGGTCAAATGGGGAGGTGGTTAATGTAATAGTCATTTGATTGGTCAAATGGGGAGGTGGTTAATGTAATAGTCATTTGATTGGTCAAATGGGGAGGTGGTTAATGTAATAGTCATTTGATTGGTCAAATGGGGAGGTGGTTAATGTAATAGTCATTTGATTGGTCAAATGGGGAGGTGGTTAATGTAATAGTCATTTGATTGGTGAAATGGGGAGGTGGTTAATGTAATAGTCATTTGATTGGTGAAATGGGGAGGTGGTTAATGTAATAGTCATTTGATTGGTCAAATGGGGAGGTGGTTAATGTAATAGTCATTTGATTGGTCAAATGGGGAGGTGGTTAATGTAATAGTCATTTGATTGGTGAAATGGGGAGGTGGTTAATGTAATAGTCATTTGATTGGTCAAATGGGGAGGTGGTTAATGTAATAGTCATTTGATTGGTCAAATGGGGAGGTGGTTAATGTAATAGTCATTTGATTGGTGAAATGGGGAGGTGGTTAATGTAATAGTCATTTGATTGGTCAAATGGGGAGGTGGTTAATGTAATAGTCATTTGATTGGTCAAATGGGGAGGTGGTTAATGTAATAGTCATTTGATTGGTCAAATGGGGAGGTGGTTAATGTAATAGTCATTTGATTGGTCAAATGGGGAGGTGGTTAATGTAATAGTCATTTGATTGGTGAAATGGGGAGGTGGTTAATGTAATAGTCATTTGATTGGTGAAATGGGGAGGTGGTTAATGTAATAGTCATTTGATTGGTCAAATGGGGAGGTGGTTAATGTAATAGTCATTTGATTGGTCAAATGGGGAGGTGGTTAATGTAATAGTCATTTGATTGGTCAAATGGGGAGGTGGTTAATGTAATAGTCATTTGATTGGTGAAATGGGGAGGTGGTTAATGTAATAGTCATTTGATTGGTCAAATGGGGAGGTGGTTAATGTAATAGTCATTTGATTGGTGAAATGGGGAGGTGGTTAATGTAATAGTCATTTGATTGGTCAAATGGGGAGGTGGTTAATGTAATAGTCATTTGATTGGTCAAATGGGGAGGTGGTTAATGTAATAGTCATTTGATTGGTGAAATGGGGAGGTGGTTAATGTAATAGTCATTTGATTGGTCAAATGGGGAGGTGGTTAATGTAATAGTCATTTGATTGGTCAAATGGGGAGGTGGTTAATGTAATAGTCATTTGATTGGTGAAATGGGGAGGTGGTTAATGTAATAGTCATTTGATTGGTCAAATGGGGAGGTGGTTAATGTAATAGTCATTTGATTGGTCAAATGGGGAGGTGGTTAATGTAATAGTCATTTGATTGGTCAAATGGGGAGGTGGTTAATGTAATAGTCATTTGATTGGTCAAATGGGGAGGTGGTTAATGTAATAGTCATTTGATTGGTGAAATGGGGAGGTGGTTAATGTAATAGTCATTTGATTGGTGAAATGGGGAGGTGGTTAATGTAATAGTCATTTGATTGGTCAAATGGGGAGGTGGTTAATGTAATAGTCATTTGATTGGTCAAATGGGGAGGTGGTTAATGTAATAGTCATTTGATTGGTCAAATGGGGAGGTGGTTAATGTAATAGTCATTTGATTGGTCAAATGGGGAGGTGGTTAATGTAATAGTCATTTGATTGGTCAAATGGGGAGGTGGTTAATGTAATAGTCATTTGATTGGTGAAATGGGGAGGTGGTTAATGTAATAGTCATTTGATTGGTCAAATGGGGAGGTGGTTAATGTAATAGTCATTTGATTGGTCAAATGGGGAGGTGGTTAATGTAATAGTCATTTGATTGGTCAACTGGGGAGGTGGTTAATGTAATAGTCATTTGATTGGTCAACTGGGGAGGTGGTTAATGTAATAGTCATTTGATTGGTCATTTGATTAATCTCTTGTCCAATTTTAGGTATTTTCTTAAAACTGCAATGTTTGGTTTTAAGGGCTTGTATGTGAGGTCTACCTACACCTGTTGTATTCAGCATTTCACTGTAAGGTCTACTACACCTGTTGTATTCAGCATTTCACTGTGAGGTCTACTACACCTGTTGTATTCAGCATTTCACTGTAAGGTCTACTACACCTGTTGTATTCAGCATTTCACTGTGAGGTCTACTACACCTGTTGTATTCAGCATTTCACTGTGAGGTCTACTACACCTGTTGTATTCAGCATTTCACTGTGAGGTCTACTACACCTGTTGTATTCAGCATTTCACTGTTAGGTCTACTACACCTGTTGTATTGAGCATTTCACTGTGAGGTCTACTACACCTGTTGTATTCAGCATTTCACTGTTAGGTCTACTACACCTGTTGTATTCAGCATTTCACTGTAAGGTCTACTACACCTGTTGTATTCAGCATTTCACTGTGAGGTCTACTACACCTGTTGTATTCAGCATTTCACTGTTAGGTCTACTACACCTGTTGTATTCAGCATTTCACTGTAAGGTCTACTACACCTGTTGTATTCAGCATTTCACTGTGAGGTCTACTACACCTTTTGTATTCAGCATTTCACTGTGAGGTCTACTACACCTGTTGTATTCAGCATTTCACTGTGAGGTCTACTACACCTGTTGTATTCAGCATTTCACTGTGAGGTCTACTACACCTGTTGTATTCAGCATTTCACTGTAAGGTCTACTACACCTGTTGTATTCAGCATTTCACTGTAAGGTCTACTACACCTGTTGTATTCAGCATTTCACTGTGAGGTCTACTACACCTGTTGTATTCAGCATTTCACTGTGAGGTCTACTACACCTGTTGTATTCAGCATTTCACTGTAAGGTCTACTACACCTGTTGTATTCAGCATTTCACTGTAAGGTCTACTACACCTGTTGTATTCAGCATTTCACTGTAACGACTACTACACCTGTTGTATTCAGCATTTCACTGTAAGGTCTACTACACCTGTTGTATTCAGCATTTCACTGTAAGGACTACTACACCTGTTGTATTCAGCATTTCACTGTGAGGTCTACTACACCTGTTGTATTCAGCATTTCACTGTAACGACTACTACACCTGTTGTATTCAGCATTTCACTGTAAGGACTACTACACCTGTTGTATTCAGCATTTCACTGTAAGGTCTACTACACCTGTTGTATTCAGCATTTCACTGTAAGGTCTACTACACCTGTTGTATTCAGCATTTCACTGTAACGACTACTACACCTGTTGTATTAAGCATTTCACTGTAACGACTACTACACCTGTTGTATTCAGCATTTCACTGTGAGGTCTACTACACCTGTTGTATTCAGCATTTCACTGTAACGACTACTACACCTGTTGTATTCAGCATTTCACTGTAAGGACTACTACACCTGTTGTATTCAGCATTTCACTGTGAGGTCTACTACACCTGTTGTATTCGGAGCATGTGACAATCATTTTTTTAGTTTTATATAGTTCTGATCCCAGAGCCATATCCCCCATCTTTGGGGTTCTTTGGGGTTCTCTTTTTAGTACAGTGAGAGGGGACACATATATGTATAGTATGAAACACTAAAGGTTATTGGAACTGTATAATATTGTAAGTTTATTGGGAGCGTGACTGTAATATTCATTGGGAAGACATGGACACAATAAAAGCAGTATTATCTGTGAAATACTATTTGTTCATGTCAGAAGAAGGGATATGAAGAAGGGATATGAAGTAGGATCATTCTTCCTGGTTGCAAATATAAATACTGACCTGACATACTCAATGAAAACGCTGAACACACTTCGGGACATTTGATCAGAAACGGTCTCGTCAGTTCTGACTTAACCCAATCGATGCCTCATTAAATCATCAGGAGAAATCCTAACTTGAGATACACATGAATGACTCGAGTTTAAATACCAAACTCTCAGTGACCTTAAACTTTTACTGCAGTGGCTTAAATCAGGGTCACACAGAGGGATTCTGGGTAGTCTTATTAAACAAATCTACTTTGAAACAAAAGTATCCACCTCACACACATGGTTATGGGCTTAAATACATTAAATAAGACACCTGTTCCATGTCAGATAAAGAGTTGAAATGTATTCAATTTTGAGTTTGCATCCCAATATTACACTTTATATACACCACAGAAGACTGAATCATAGCAAAACCGTTTGACTGTTAATGAAGTGTTCTGTTCTCTGGTTGGCTGTTCTCTGGTTGGCTGTTCTCTGGTTGGCTGTTCTCTGGTTGGCTGTTCTCTGGTTGGCTGCTCTCTGGTTGGCTGCTCTCTGGTTGGCTGTTCTCTGGTTGGCTGTTCTCTGGTTGGCTGTTCACGAGTGGAAGTAGAGTCCATGTAGAGTGGCTGTAGCAGACAGTAGGGTCCATGCAATGGAGTGGCTGTAGCAGACAGTAGAGTGGCTGTAGCAGACAGTAGAGTCCATGCAGTAGAGTGGCTGTAGCAGACAGTAGAGTGGCTGTAGCAGACAGTAGAGTGGCTGTAGCAGACAGTAGAGTGGCTGTAGCAGACAGTAGAGTGGCTGTAGCAGACAGTGTAGTGTAGTGGCTGTAGCAGACAGTAGAGTGGCTGTAGCAGACAGTGTAGTGGCTGTAGCAGACAGTAGAGTGGCTGTAGCAGACAGTAGAGTGGCTGTAGCAGACAGTAGAGTGGCTGTAGCAGACAGTAGAGTGGCTGTAGCAGACAGTGGGTGTCATGATGTGTGTCATGGTGTGTCAGTCTCGTGTCCTGTTGTGTCTCAGACTCGTGTCATGATGTGTCTCAGTCTCGTGTCATGGTGTCTCAGTCTCGTGTCATGGTGTCTCAGACTCGTGTCATGCTGTGTCTCAGACAGTAGAGTGGCTGTAGCAGACAGTGGGTGTCATGATGTGTGTCATGGTGTGTCAGTCTCGTGTCCTGTTGTGTCTCAGACTCGTGTCATGCCGTGTCAGTCTCGTGTCATGATGTGTCGCAGTCTCGTGTCATGGGTCTCAGACTCGTGTCATGGTGTCTCAGTCTCGTGTCATGCTGTGTCAGTCTCGTGTCATGGGTCTCAGACTCGTGTCATGCTGTGTCTCAGACTCGTGTCATGCTGTGTCTCAGACTCGTGTCATGCTGTGTCTCAGTCTCGTGTCATGGGTCTCAATCTCGTGTCATGGTGTCTCAGAATCGTGTCATGCTGTGTCTCAGACTCGGCCAAACCCTAACCCGGACGCTGCTGGTCCAATTGTGCGCTGCCTTATGGGACTCCCAATCACGGCCAGTTGTGATACAGGCTGGAATCGAACCAGGGCCTGTAGTGACGCTTCTAACACTGAGATGCAGTTCCTTAGACCGCTATGCCACTTGGGAGATGCAGTTCCTTAGACCGCTATGCCACTTGGGAGATGCAGTTCCTTAGACCGCTATGCCACTTGGGAGATGCAGTTCCTTAGACCGCTATGCCACTTGGGAGATGCAGTTCCTTAGACCGCTATGCCACTTGGGAGATGCAGTTCCTTAGACCGGTATGCCACTTGGGAGATGCAGTTCCTTAGACCGCTATGCCACTTGGGAGATGCAGTTCCTTAGACCGCTATGCCACTTGGGAGATGCAGTTCCTTAGACCGCTATGCCACTTGGGAGATGCAGTTCCTTAGACCGCTATGCCACTTGGGAGATGCAGTTCCTTAGACCGCTGTGCCACTTGGGAGATGCAGTTCCTTAGACCGCTATGCCACTTGGGAGATGCAGTTCCTTAGACCGCTATGCCACTTGGGAGATGCAGTTCCTTAGACCGCTATGCCACTTGGGAGATGCAGGGGGTTTGTTATTGTTCCTTTGTTACACCTGGACTGATACTATAGAGATATTTTTAAACGGTTTTGTGCTGAAAGTTGAGTGAATAGTTCACCTTCTGGGTTCTATGTCCTGCCGATGTCGAGGCGGCGCTTATTGTCAAATGCATATTAGTTTGCATTTCATAATTTAAAAAAAATCTGGTGCACCGGCATTTTCCAGCCCTAACGCCTGGTTCTGCCGTCTCACAGGCAGTGCTGGGAGGTGGGAACGTTGTTGGTTATGACGCGATTGTTGACAGCTGAAACACAGTCTATCCAGCTGTGTCGCACACTGTCCATATGCACATTGAACACACTGTGATTTGGTTTCTGTATACTTTGTGTTCAGAAACTTTAAAAAACACATGTATTTTTTCATCTATTTCTCGATATTTGTTAAAAACCAAGCGAAGCCTCCCCTCCTCTCCATGACGGCCGTTTTCATCTTGTCTTGCTCAAAGTACTCAAATAGCCTCGTCAAGATCATCAATTAAATGTTTGTCTTGTGAGACCGCTTGGAAATAAATCTTCATTACCAAAGCTGAGATAATTCTGGTGGTGAACATAATAAAATATATTTCTGACACCAAACCAATAACGTCACATCCTCTGACACACCCCCAGACCAATAACGTCCTCTGACACACCCCCAGACCTCGTCCTCTGACTCACCCCCCAAACCAATAACATCACGTCCTCTGACTCACCCCCAAACCAATAACATCACGTCCTCTGACACACCCCCCAAACCAATAACGTCACGTCCTCTGACACACCCCCAGACCAATAACGTCACGTCCTCTGACACACCCCCAGACCAATAACGTCACGTCCTCTGACACACCCCCAGACCTCGTCCTCTGACTCACCCCCAAACCAATAACGTCACGTCCTCTGACACACCCCCAAACCAATAACGTCACGTCCTCTGACTCACCCCCAGACCAATACCGTCACGTCCTCTGACACACCCCCAGACCTCGTCTTCTGACTCACCCTCAAACCAATAACGTCACGTCCTCTGACACACCCCCAGACCTCGTCCTCTGACTCACCCCCAAACCAATAACGTCACGTCCTCTGACACACCCCCAAACCAATAACGTCACGTCCTCTGACACACCCCAGACCAATAACGTCACGTTCTCTGACACACCCCAGACCAATAACGTCACGTCCTCTGACACCCCCCCCAAACCAATAACGTCACGTCCTCTGACACACCCCCAGACCTCGTCCTCTGACTCACCCCCAGACCTCGTCCTCTGACTCACCCCCAGACCTCGTCCTCTGACTCACCCCCAGACCACGTCCGTAGACACACCCCCAAACCAATAACATCACGACCAGTGTTTAGATTTACCATTAGGTTAGGTTAGTTAAAATAGAGTCCTCTGACTCACCCCCAAGTGGAAAGACGACACAGATGACAGGATTCAATTAAAGATATGCACTGTGGTGCACAAACACACACACACACACAGAGAGACAGAGAGACACACACACACACAAACACACACACAGACCGACACACAGACCGACACACAGACCGACACACACACACACACACACACACACACACACACACACCACACACAGAGAGAGACAGAGAGACACACACACGCACACACACACACACCCAGACCGACACACAGACACACACACACACACACACCCTCGCACGCACACACAGAGAGAGAGAGAGACACACACACGCACACACACACACAGACCGACACACAGACACACACACAGACCGACACACACACACACACACCCTCGCACGCACACACAGAGAGAGACAGAGAGACACACACACGCACACACACACACAGACTGACACACAGACACACACACACCCAGACCGACACACAGACACACACACACACACACACACACCCTCGCACGCACACACAGAGAGAGACAGAGAGACACACACACGCACACACACAGACCGACACATAGACACACACACACCCAGACCGACACACACACACACACACACACACAACTGAGATGCTCAGAGACAATGTAGTCATGCATTTACTCACACTGGCATGCACACCTACATTTTATACAAACACACAGAGAGTTGTTGCTATCGTGGTTGCTATCGTTGTTGCTATCGTGGGGTCTCCCTAGTTATGCAGCGGCACTGCATCTAAGTGCTAGATGCGTCACTACATACACTCTGGTTCGAATCCAGGCTGTATCACAACCGGCTGTAATTGGGAGTCCCGTAAGGTGGCGCACAATTGGCCCAGCGTCGTCCGGGTTTGGCCGTGGGTAGGCCGTCATTGTAAATAAGAATTTGTTCTTAACTGACTTGCCAGGTCAAATAATATAAATGAAGACAAAAGCCCAGCAGTATAGATTGACTTGGCCAGCTGGGGACAGACTCTAGCAGTATAGATTGACTTGGCCAGCTGGGGACAGACTCTACAGTATAGATAGACTTGGAAAGCTGGTGACAGACTCTACAGTATAGATTGACTTGGCCAGCTGGGGACAGACTCTAGCAGTATAGATAGACTTGGAAAGCTGGTGACAGACTCTACAGTATAGATTGACTTGGCCAGCTGGGGACAGACTCTAGCAGTATAGATAGACTTGGCCAGCTGGTGACAGACTCTACAGTATAGATTGACTTGGCCAGCTGGTGACAGACTTGACCAGCTGGGGACAGACTCTACAGTATAGATGGACTTGGCAAGTTGGTGACAGACTCTACAGTATAGATAGACTTGGCCAGCTGGTGACAGACTTGGCCAGCGGGTGATAGACTCTACAGTATATATAGACTTGGCCAGCTGGGGACAGACTCTACAGTATAGATTGACTTGGCCAGCTGTGGACAGACTCTACAGTATAGATAGACTTGGCCAGCTGGTGATAGACTCTACAGTATAGATAGACTTGGCCAGCTGGTGATAGACTCTACAGTATAGATAGACTTGTCCAGCCGGGGACAGACTCTACATTATAGATAGACTTGGCCAGCTGGTGACAGACTCTACAGTATAGATAGACTTGGCCAGCTGGTGATTGACTCTATAGTATAGATAGACTTGGCCAGCTGGTGTTATACTCAGCAGTATAGGTAGACTTGGCCAGCTGGTGATAGACTCTAGCATTATAGATTGACTTGGCCAGCTGGTGACAGACTCTACAGTATACATAGACTTGGCCAGCTGGTGATAGACTCTAGCACTATAGATTGACTTGGCCAGCTGGTGACAGACTCTACAGTATAGATAGACTTGGCCAGCTGGTGACAGACACTAGCAGTATAGATAGACCACCACCAGACCCCCTCACCCCCCGATAATAATTATTAATTTGCCTAAAACAGAACAAATGTGTTCATTTTGCACACAATTCACAGGACTATGCCAAAACCACACCACTATAGAGGGTGTCCATGTCTATCCTCCCATCCTGTGGTGGCCAAAGTCCCTATTTCCTCAGGTCCAGATTACCTAGTATCCCAACCCTCTTTAATTTAGCAAGTGCCAGAACATAATTGTCTGTCTGCCTCTTTCCTATTAGAACTGTGTACAGAGCCAATCAAGTCCTCTTCCTTTCTGCCAGCTCCTTTTCTACCACTTATCTCTTCTCTTCTCACTTTCCCCCTCTACTGTCCCATCCTACAGGCCCGTAAAAAGGAGAGGCTGTCTCCCTCCGCCCTCATTTGGAGGGTGGAAATGGAGGATAGAAATGGAGCGTGGAGGAGGTTTTGATTCCTCGGAGGGTGTAAATGAAGGGTGGAGGAGGTTTATGAGCCCTCGGAGGGTGGAAATGTCGTGGTTGTCCTGCTGTCTCTGTGTAATGGTTGTCCTGATGTCTCTGTGTAATGGTTGTCCTGCTGTCTCTGTGTAATGGTTGTCCTGATGTCTCTGTGTAATGGTTGTCCTGATGTCTCTGTGTAATGGTTGTCCTGCTGTCTCTGTGTAATGGTTGTTCCTGCTGTCTCTGTGTAATGGTTGTCCTGCTGTCTCGGTGTAATGGTTGACCTGATGTCTCTGTGTAATGGTTGTCCTGGTATCTCTGTGTAATGGTTGTCCTGCTGTCTCTGTGTAATGGTTGTCCTGATGTCTCTTTGTAATGGTTGTCCTGATGCCTCTGTGTAATGGCTGTCCTGCTGTCTCTGTGTAATGGCTGTCCTGCTGTATCTGTGTAATGGTTGTTCCTGCTGTCTCGGTGTAATGGTTGTCCTGCTGTCTCTGTGTAATGGTTGCCCTGCTGTCTCGGTGTAATGTCTGTCATGCTGTCTCTGTGTAATGGTTGTCCTGGTGTCTCTGTGTAATGGTTGTCCTGCTGTCTCTGTGTAATGGTTGTCCTGATGTCTCTGTGTAATGGTTGTCCTGCTGTCTCTGTGTAATGGTTGTCCTGCTGTCTCTGTGTAATGGTTGTCCTGCTGTCTCGGTGTAATGGTTGTCCTGAAGTCTCTGTGTAATGGTTGTCCTGATGTCTCTGTGTAATGGTTGTACCTGCTGTCTCTGTGTAATGGTTGTCCTGCTGTCTCTGTGTAATGGTTGTCCTGCTGTCTCGGTGTAATGGTTGTCCTGAAGTCTCTGTATAAGGGTTGTCCTGATGTCTCTGTGTAATGGTTGTCCTGCTGTCTCTGTGTAATGGTTGTCCTGCTGTCTCGGTGTAATGGTTGTCCTGCTGTCTCTGTGTAATGGTTGTCCTGCTGTCTCGGTGTAATGGTTGTCCTGAAGTCTCTGTATAAGGGTTGTCCTGATGTCTCTGTGTAATGGTTGTCCTGCTGTCTCTGTGTAATGGTTGTCCTGCTGTCTCGGTGTAATGGTTGTCCTGATGTCTCTGTGTAATGGTTGTCCTGCTGTCTCGGTGTAATGGTTGTCCTGCTGTCTCTGTGTAATGGTTGTCCTGCTGTCTCTGTGTAATGGTTGTCCTGATGTCTCTGTGTAATGGTCGTCCTGCTGTCTCTGTGTAATGGTTGTCCTGCTGTCTCTGTGTAATGGCTGCCATGACGTCTCTGGTAATTGTAACCCATCGTGTCCCCTCATCTCTGGTGACCGCTGTGATGTTTATGGAGAGCAGGGTGACACTGCCAGCCTGGTCTCTCCCCAGATGAGGACACACAGCTGTGGCATGACGGAAAGAGAAGGGAGGAGAGGAGGAGAGGGAGGATGAGGAGGAGAGGGAAGATGAGGAAGGGAGGAGAGGAGGAGAGGGAAGATGAGGAAGGGAGGAGAGCAGGAGAGGGAAGATGAGGAAGGGAGGAGAGCAGGAGAGGGAAGATGAGGAAGGGAGGAGAGCAAGAGAGGGAAGATGAGGAATGGAGGAGAGCAGGAGAGGGAAGAGGAGTTATGGAGGAGAGGAGGAGAGGGAAGATGAGGAATGGAGGAGAGGAGAGGGCAGGGTAGGAAGGGAGGAGAGGGAAGAGGAGAAGAATTAAGATGAGTAGTTTTCTTTCTCTGACTTTGATAATCATCTCACCCTCAAAAGAAGACTAGACTTCATTGGTCAAAGTAATATATTTGCAACAACCTTGTTCCAGTGCACTTTGGACGTCTACACTAATTTCATCCCACTCCATTCTGCTCTTTTCTCTTCCTTCCTTCCCTCTCTCTTTCAGTCCTCTCCTTCCATCTCTCCTTAATTCCTATCCTTCCCTCTCTCCTTCATTCCTCTCCATCCCTCTCTCTCCTTAATTCCTCTTCGTCCCTCTCTCCTTCATTCCTCTCCTTCCCACTCTCCGACATTCATCTCTTTCTCTCTCTCCTTCATTCTCCTCCTTCCCTCTTTCCTTAATTCCTATCCTTCCCTCTCTCATTCATTCCTCTCCTTCCCTCTCTCTTCTTAATTCCTCTTTGTCACTCTCTCCTTCATTCATCTTCTTCCCTCTCTCCTTCATTCATCTCCTTCCCTCTCTCCTTCATTCCTCTCCTTCTCTCTCTCCTTCATTCCTCTCCTTCCCTCTGTCCTTAATTCCTCTCCTTCCCTCTCTCTTTCATTCCTCTCCTTCCCCCTCTCCTTCATTCCTCTCCTTCCCTCTCTCCTTCATTCCTCTCCTTCCCTCTCTCCTTCATTCCTCTCCTTCCCTCTCTCCTTCATTCCTCTCCTTCCCTCTCTCCTTCATTCCGCTCCTTCCCCCTCTCCTTCATTCCTCTCCTTGGGGTCATAACCACTTCTCAGTTTGACCTCTTCCTCATTAAATGGAGCGGACAATCACTGTTATATACTGGCCCGTCAGCCATGGAGTGAGGGATGAAGAGAGGGCAGGAGAGATGGATGGGAGGCCTGGGCTGGAAGCGGTGGAGAGATGGATGGGAGGCCCCGGAGGCCTGGGCTGGAAGCGGTGGAGAGATGGATGGGAGGCCTGGGCTGGGCTGGAAGCGGTGGAGAGATGGATGGGAGGCCCCAGAGGCCTGGGCTGGAAGCGGTGGAGAGATGGATGGGAGGCCTTGTAGGCCTGGGCTGGAAGCGGTGGAGAGATGGATGGGAGGCCCCAGAGGCCTGGGCTGGAAGCGGTGGAGAGATGGATGGGAGGCCCCGGAGGCCTGGGCTGGAAGCGGTGGAGAGATGGATGGGAGGCCTTGTAGGCCTGGGCTGGAAGAGGTGGAGAGATGGATGGGAGGCCTTGTAGGCCTGGGCTGGAAGAGGTGGAGAGAGGGATGGGAGGCCTGGGCTGGAAGCGGTGGAGAGATGGATGGGAGGCCCCGGAGGCCTGGGTTGGAAGAGGTGGAGAGATGGATGGGATGCCCCGGAGGCCTGGGTTGGAAGCGGTGGAGAGATGGATGGGAGGCCCTGGAGGCCTGGGCTGGAAGAGGTGGAGAGATGGATGGGAGGCCTGGGCTGGAAGCGGTGGAGAGATGGATGGGAGGCCTGGGCTGGAAGCGGTGGAGAGAGGGATGGGAGGCCCCGGAGGCCTGGGCTGGAAGAGGTGGAGAGATGGATGGGAGGCCTTGGCTGGAAGTGGTGGAGAGAGGGATGGATGGATCAATTGACAGATTGAGGGGTAGAGGTGGGTGAAAGGGGAGAGGTGATTTGAGCTTTTTTATAATCACCATCATTTATCTAGATATTATACCGTCTCGGTTCGTATGACAGGTTGCAGATGGAACTTGACCAAAAACAACCCCGACTAGGAATACAGTCAGTACACTCTGGTCTCTCCTGTCTCAGTCTGATACTGTTGTGTCTCAGTTAATATTAGCTCAGTCGTGTGCAGGGCCATTTCTTCTAATGTCACGCTGACTGACAGAGAGGTATCCAATCAGATCAATGATTACAGATCAGCGGAGATGTTTCAGATGTTGTGACGTCTCAACCTGATACAGGGCCTAGTAAGAATACCATACATCAACCTGATACAGGGCCTGGTAAGAATACCATACCTCAACCTGATACAGGGCCTAGTGAGAATACCATACCTCAACCTGATACAGGGCATAGTGAGAATACCATACCTCAACCTGATACAGGGCCAGGTAAGAATACCATACCTCAACCTGATACAGGGCCTGGTAAGAATACCATACCTCAACCTGATACAGGGCCTAGTAAGAATACCATACCTCAACCTGATACAGGGCCTGGTAAGAATACCATACCTCAACCTGATACAGGGCCTGGTAAGAATACCATACCGCAACCTGATACATGGCCTGGTAAGAATACCATATCTCAACCTGATACAGGGCCTGGTAAGAATACCATACCTCAACCTGATACAGGGCCTGGTAAGAATACCATACCTCAACCTGATACAGGGCCTGGTAAGAATACCATACCTCAACCTGATACAGGGCCTGGTAAGAATACCATACCTCAACCTGATACAGGGCCAGGTAAGAATACCATACCTCAACCTGATACAGGGCCTAGTAAGAATACCATACCTCAACCTGATACATGGCCTGGAAAGAATACCATACCTCAACCTGATACATGGCCTGGAAAGAATACCATACCTCAACCTGATACATGGCCTGGAAAGAATACCATACCAAGAGGCAGGGGGAAGGACTGAGATGATCTGATTCACTAGGACTGTGATGATCTTATTCATTCGGAATGTGATGATCTGATTCACTAGGACTGTGATGATCTGAATCATTCGGGCTGTGATGATTTGATTCACTAGGACTGTGATGATCTGATTAATTCGGACTGTGATGATCTGATTCACTAGGACTGTGATGATCTGATTCGTTCGGACTGTAATGATCTGATTCACTAGGACTGTGATGATCTGATTCACTAGGACTGTGATGATCAGATTCACTAGGACTGTGATGATCTGATTCTTTCAGGCTGTGATGATCTGATTCACTAGGACTGTGATGATCTGGTTCACTAGGACTGTGAGGATCTGAATTACTAGGACTATGATGATCTGATTCACTAGGACTGTGATGATCTGATTCACTAGGACTGTGATGATCTGATTCACTAGGACTGTGATGATCTGATTCTTTCGAGCTGTGATGATCTGATCCACTAGGACTGTGATGATCAGATTCACTAGGACTGTGATGATCTGATTCTTTCGGGCTGTGATGATCTGATTCACTAGGACTGTGATGATCTGATTCACTAGGACTGTGATGATCTGATTCTTTCGGGCTGTGATGATCTGATTCACTAGGACAGTGATGATCAGATTCACTAGGACTGTGATGATCTGATTCTTTCGGGCTGTGATGATCTGATTCACTAGGACTGTGATGATCTGATTCACTAGGACTGTGATGATCTGATTCTTTCGGGCTGTGATGATCTGATTCACTAGGACAGTGATGATCAGATTCACTAGGACTGTGATGATCTGATTCTTTCGGGCTGTGATGATCTGATCCACTAGGACTGTGATGATCAGATTCACTAGGACTGTGATGATCTGATTCTTTCGGGCTGTGATGATCTGATTCACTAGGACTGTGATGATCTGATTCACTAGGACTGTGATGATCTGATTCTTTCGGGCTGTGATGATCTGATTCACTAGGACAGTGATGATCAGATTCACTAGGACTGTGATGATCTGATTCTTTCGGGCTGTGATGATCTGATTCACTAGGACTGTGATGATCTGATTCACTAGGACTGTGATGATCTGATTCTTTCGGGCTGTGATGATCTGATTCACTAGGATTGTGATGATCTGATTCACTAGGACTGTGATGATCTGATTATTTCGGGCTGTGATGATCTGATTCACTAGGACTGTGATGATCTGATTCACTAGGACTGTGATGATCTGATTCTTTCGGGCTGTGATGATCTGATTCACTAGGACTGTGATGATCTGATTCACTAGGACTGCGATGATCTGATTCACTAGGACTGCGATGATCTGATTCACTAGGACTGCGATGATCTGATTCACTAGGACTGTGATGATCTGATTCACTAGGACTGTGATGATCTGATTCACTAGGACTGTGATGATCTGATTCTTTCGGGCTGTGATGATCTGATTCACTAGGACTGTGATGATCTGATTAACTAGGACTGTGATGATCTGATTCACTAGGACTGTGATGATCTGATTCACTAGGACTGCGATGATCTGATTCACTAGGACTGCGATGATCTGATTGTTTCGGACTGTGATCATCTGATTCACTAGGACTGTGATGATCTGATTATTTCGGGCTGTGATGATCTGATTCACTAGGACTGTGATGATCAGATTCACTAGGACTGTGATGATCTGATTCTTTCGGGCTGTGATGATCTGATTCACTAGGACTGTGATGATCTGGTTCACTAGGACTGTGAGGATCTGAATTACTAGGACTATGATGATCTGATTCACTAGGACTGTGATGATCTGATTCACTAGGACTGTGATGATCTGATTCTTTCGGGCTGTGATGATCTGATCCACTAGGACTGTGATGATCAGATTCACTAGGACTGTGATGATCTGATTCTTTCGGGCTGTGATGATCTGATTCACTAGGACTGTGATGATCTGATTCACTAGGACTGTGATGATCTGATTCTTTCAGGCTGTGATGATCTGATTCACTAGGACAGTGATGATCAGATTCACTAGGACTGTGATGATCTGATTCTTTCGGGCTGTGATGATCTGATCCACTAGGACTGTGATGATCAGATTCACTAGGACTGTGATGATCTGATTCTTTCGGGCTGTGATGATCTGATTCACTAGGACTGTGATGATCTGATTCACTAGGACTGTGATGATCTGATTCTTTCGGGCTGTGATGATCTGATTCACTAGGACAGTGATGATCAGATTCACTAGGACTGTGATGATCTGATTCTTTCGGGCTGTGATGATCTGATTCACTAGGACTGTGATGATCTGATTCACTAGGACTGTGATGATCTGATTCACTAGGACTGCGATGATCTGATTCACTAGGACTGCGATGATCTGATTCACTAGGACTGCGATGATCTGATTTACTAGGACTGTGATGATCTGATTCACTAGGACTGTGATGATCTGATTCACTAGGACTGTGATGATCTGATTCACTAGGACTGTGATGATCTGATTCTTTCGGGCTGTGATGATCTGATTCACTAGGACTGTGATGATCTGATTAACTAGGACTGTGATGATCTGATTCTTTCGGGCTGTGATGATCTGATTCACTAGGACTGTGATGATCTGATTCACTAGGACTGTGATGATCTGATTCACTAGGACTGCGATGATCTGATTCACTAGGACTGCGATGATCTGATTCACTAGGACTGTGATGATCTGACTCACTAGGACTGTGATGATCTGATTCACTAGGACTGCGATGATCTGATTGTTTCGGACTGTGATCATCTGATTCACTAGGACTGTGATGATCTGATTATTTCGGGCTGTGATGATCTGATTCACTAGGACTGTGATGATCAGATTCACTAGGACTGTGATGATCTGATTCTTTCGGGCTGTGATGATCTGATTCACTAGGACTGTGATGATCTGGTTCACTAGGACTGTGAGGATCTGAATTACTAGGACTATGATGATCTGATTCACTAGGACTGTGATGATCTGATTCACTAGGACTGTGATGATCTGATTCTTTCGGGCTGTGATGATCTGATCCACTAGGACTGTGATGATCAGATTCACTAGGACTGTGATGATCTGATTCTTTCGGGCTGTGATGATCTGATTCACTAGGACTGTGATGATCTGATTCACTAGGACTGTGATGATCTGATTATTTCGGGCTGTGATGATCTGATTCACTAGGACTGTGATGATCAGATTCACTAGGACTGTGATGATCTGATTCTTTCGGGCTGTGATGATCTGATTCACTAGGACTGTGATGATCTGGTTCACTAGGACTGTGAGGATCTGAATTACTAGGACTATGATGATCTGATTCACTAGGACTGTGATGATCTGATTCACTAGGACTGTGATGATCTGATTCTTTCGGGCTGTGATGATCTGATCCACTAGGACTGTGATGATCAGATTCACTAGGACTGTGATGATCTGATTCTTTCGGGCTGTGATGATCTGATTCACTAGGACTGTGATGATCTGATTCACTAGGACTGTGATGATCTGATTCTTTCGGGCTGTGATGATCTGATTCACTAGGACTGTGATGATCAGATTCACTAGGACTGTGATGATCTGATTCTTTCGGGCTGTGATGATCTGATTCACTAGGACTGTGATGATCTGATTCACTAGGACTGTGATGATCTGATTCTTTCGGGCTGTGATGATCTGATTCACTAGGATTGTGATGATCTGATTCACTAGGACTGTGATGATCTGATTATTTCGGGCTGTGATGATCTGATTCACTAGGACTGTGATGATCTGATTCACTAGGACTGTGATGATCTGATTCTTTCGGGCTGTGATGATCTGATTCACTAGGACTGTGATGATCTGATTCACTAGGACTGCGATGATCTGATTCACTAGGACTGCGATGATCTGATTCACTAGGACTGTGGTGATCTGATTCACTAGGACTGCGATGATCTGATTGTTTCGGACTGTGATCATCTGATTCACTAGGACTGTGATCATTTCCTTGGATGAACCGCAAACATATTTAATTGCAAGCTTTTGGTACCAAAATGGCACCCGTTGACAACCTCTCCTGTCTCTGGGTAGCGTACACAAGAGACGTTTGACTAGTCTGTAGTAACAACTGTTCTGCACCAGCTGAGAGAGTGTGTGAATCACACGGTATTGGGTAACAGGGAGCCGTTTGTGATTCTGACAATGTGAGCAGGCAGACTGGCACAGAGGTAGTGATCCATTGAAGATAGCAGCAGCCTGGCTGGCGTCTCTTCTCCTGGCTGTGTCTCTGCAGTGGCTCCCAGTCTAGATCTCTTTTGTGTATTTATCAAGCTAATGAAACCAGGACCAATTAACTGACAACCATGCGGAGAACAGAATTGGACCTACATACCATCCCTGCTCTCTCTCTTCCTTACATACCATCTCTCATTCTCTCTTTTACTTTCATACCATCCATCTTTCTCTCTTCCTTTCATATATCCCTCCCCTCTCTTCCTTTCATAACATCTCTCATTCCTCTCTTTCTTTCTTTCATACCATCCCTCCTCTCTCTTCCTTCCATACGTCCCTCTTTCTCTTTCTTTTTCTTTCATACCATCCCTCCTTCTCTCTCTCTTTTCCTTTCATACCATCCCTCCTTCTCTCTCTCTCTTCCTTTCATACATCCCTCCTCTCTCTTCCTTTCATACATCCTCCCCTCTCTCTTTTCCTTTCATACATCACTCCTTCCCCCCTTCTTTTGTCATTGTTTTGGTAAACTTGTTCACACCTGTCAGTGGCACATTAAACTACGTGTTCAGTGGGACTGGAGGGAGAGAGGGAGACTGGAGGGAGAGAGGGAGACTGGAGGGAGAGAGGGAGACTGGAGGGAGAGAGGGAGACTGGAGGGAGAGAGGGAAACTGGAGGGATAGAGGGAGACTGGAGAGAGAGAGGGAGACTGGAGGGAGAGAGGGAGACTGGAGAGAGAGAGGGAGACTGGAGGGAGAGAGGGAGACTGGAGAGAGAGAGGGAGACTGGAGGGAGAGAGGGAGACTGGAGAGAGAGAGGGAGACTGATGGAGAGAGAGGGATACTGGAGAGAAACAGGGAGACTGGAGAGAGACAGGGAGACTGGAGCGAGAGAGGGAGACTGGAGGGAGACAGGGAGACTGGAGAGAGAGAGGGAGACTGATGGAGAGAGAGGGAGACTGATGGAGAGAGAGGGAGACTGGAGAGAGAGAGGGGGACTGGATGGAGAGAGAGGGAGACTGGAGAGAGAGGGAGACTGGAGAGAGAGAGGGAGACTGGAGGGAGAGAGGGAGACTGGAGAGAGAGAGGGAGACTGGAGGGAGAGAGGGAGACTGGAGGGAGAGAGGGAGACTGGAGAGAGAGAGAGGGAGACTGGAGGGAGAGAGGGAGACTGGAGAGAGAGAGGGAGACTGATGGAGAGAGAGGGAGACTGATGGAGAGAGAGGGAGACTGGAGAGAGACAGGGAGACTGGAGAGAGAGACAGGGAGACTGGAATGAGAGAGGGAGACTGGAGGGAGACTGGAGAGAGAGAGGGAGACTGATGGAGAGAGAGGGAGACTGATGGAGAGAGAGGGAGACTGGAGAGAGAGAGGGGGACTGGATGGAGAGAGAGGGAGACTGGAGAGAGAGGGAGACTGGAGAGAGAGAGGGGGACTGGATGGAGAGAGAGGGAGACTGGAGAGAGAGAGGGAGACTGTCTGCCCACCCCCCTCCTCAACCACCTCTTCCCTCCTGAGGAATGAGAAACAGGATGATCACAGACGGTTAATTCTGCTGGTCCCCAACAGCCCAGCAGCCAGCTAGAAGTCACAGCTAGAAGACATAGACTGACCCAGCTAGAACACACGTATACTGACACAGCTAGAATACATAGAGACTGACCCAGCTAGAACACACATATACTGACACAGCTAGAAGACATAGACTGACCCAGCTAGAACACACATATACTGACACAGCTAGAATACATAGAGACCGACCCAGCTAGAACACACATATACTGACACAGCTAGAAGACATAGAGACTGACCCAGCTAGAAGACATAGAGACTGACCCAGCTAGAAGACATATAGACTGACCCAGCTAGAAGACATATAGACTGACACAGCTAGAAGACACATAGACTGTCACAGCTAGAACACATAGAGACTGACCCAGCTAGAAGACACATAGACTGACACAGCTAGAAGACAGAGACTGACCCAGCTAGAAGACATATAGACTGACACAGCTAGAAGACACATAGAGACTGACACAGCTAGAACACAGGAACACACACACTGATTTTCAAAGGTAGGCGTACACACACACATTCTCAAACAAACACACACACACACACACACACACACACACACACACACACACACACACACACACACACACACACACACACACACACACACACACACACACACACACACACACACACACACAATAGGCAATTCTTGCTTATGCACCTGTCATGTACCTGTATTGTAGTTGTAATGTAACTGTGACCTTGTTGTAAAGTACCTGTAATCTAGTTGTTATGTGCTTGTTTAAAGGCTTTGGGGAGAGAATAAATAGCATTCAAGCTCATATGAACTGGACAGCAACTGTGCTTAATATATTGGCTGTGCATGGAGACAGACTAGAGGGATACAAATCTCCTTATATAACATGGATGTATATGCTTGGAAGGGCCTGTCCACTCGATTTTACTGAGCCGATTGTGAGGCCTTTGATTATTTTTTCCCCCTAGTGGTTCTATCGATTTCATAGTAAGAGTGGTATGGAGAGAGACAGAGGACAGAGAAGAGAGGAGAGAGGAAAAAGATGAAAAGCAAGAGACAGATTGATAGGGTAATTCCCATTTGATGGTTTATTTTAAAGTGGAACTGATTGTGTGTTAACTAACTTGATATGAAACAAACAGACACTACTAATATCAAACACATACAATTCCCAGTTTATGCTACAAAACCAACTTTATACTTCATAAGAGGTTTGAAAAATAGGTTATTTTTTAATATAATATAATATAAATATATTCTTAATATAATTCACCAATACAGTTCTTGGTTGTCCAACAAATACTGCTATCAAGTTGTAAATAACAGTTGGCCTGGTACATTGGTTGATTCGGGATGCACTGGTTCAGTTTCAATGGCTCCATTTGTTGGACAAAAATGAACGACTGTAACTTGAACTAAGACTGGGAATGTCAATACAATCAAACTAGCAAGGGCAATGATCACAAGTTAGTCATAATGTGGCTAATATGCTAACATATATATTTATGTAGAGAGCTAAAATCACAGAGCCTAATGTCAGCGAGATAGCTAGCTAGCTGCCTAGAGGACGTCATGTCTTTGGAGGAGAGGGCAAGTGATTGGCTTGACTTTCGAGTTTTTCCCCTCATATCATTTTTCGGGTGGCTATACAGCTAGAGATGCACATGTAATTTGGTTAGCTAGCAAGAGACGTTAATCGCTTTGCTAGCTAGCTATGTTGAACAACTATTTGCAGTTAGCACATCTCTTGAGTTCACAAATAAACTCTGGCAAGCTATTTATTCCGATTTCAGAGCACTCTTGTCTGAGTGTGCCAGAGCGCAGATGAATTTACAAACGCGCAACACCTGTTGAATATGTCAGTAAACGTAGGCAAAAAAGTTATAGTTAGTCACGAACGCTTTAGATAACAGCCTAGCCAGCTCTGCTACAGCAAGTAAAATGGTAAGAGAGAGGTGTTCTCTCACTTGTGTCTGGAAGTAGCTAGCTAGCAAGCTAGCCAACTTTAGCCAGTTAGCTTGGGTGCTTGGTTGGGACAATGCATGCATTGGCAAGCAAGCTGCAGAAGGATGAGCAGGCTATTCCCTATCGTTTTTTTTTGTGTGCAATTAATTGAAAAACTAGTTGAGGAAGTAGATGAGTATGGTCTCTTTCATATGTTTGTTTTCTCCCCCGAGGTGATAGAGCCAAATGTTCATACCAAAGACGTAAATGAATCAAATTACGGCATTTTACCACATTTATGAGATTAGTCCCCAAAAAATTGGGGGGGGGGGAGGTTAGATTTCAGACCCCCCCCCCAGAGCAGACAGCTGGACCGACAGCTCAGTACTCCTGCAAAGATCACAGTTTCAGTTCCAGGGCAGCTCCTTTGAAGATGATGATGTCCATCACTTCAGATAACACCGGGTCGTAAATTGTGTTTCTCCCCATCTGTGTTGAAGTGTCTGGTGCATTTTTCCACTTGTCTGAAGTAGAAGATGTCCACTTTGAAGTGACTCCAGCATTTGTATTAGATTAATTACCGTCCCCATTAACCGAAAAGCTAGTCTTACCGGGGTCTGACATTTATGTAAAACAAGTAGCATGACAACAGGTAGTCGGTAACCTGGAGAATCGATCTACGTAGCACTTCAGTGCAATGTAGTTCTGACTTGTTCTTACTTGATGTCGTAGGTGTGTGCTTACAAGAAATGAAGAATACACATTTGTCCTTGAGAACTCGCAGTCCGTAGTCCTTCAGTCTCTGTGAGGGCACAGTCCGTTGTCCTTCAGTCTCTGTGAGGTCGCAGTCCGTACTCCTTCAGTCTCTGTGAGGGCACAGTCCGTTGTCCTTCAGTCTCTGTGAGGTCGCAGTCCGTACTCCTTCAGTCTCTGTGAGGGCACAGTCCGTTGTCCTTCAGTCTCTGTGAGGTCGCAGTCCGTAGTCCTTCAGTCTCTGTGAGGGCACAGTCCGTTGTCCTTCAGTCTCTGTGAGGTCGCAGTCCGTACTCCTTCAGTCTCTGTGAGGTCGCAGTCCGTACTCATTCAGTCTCTGTGAGGGCACAGTCCGTTGTCCTTCAGTCTCTGTGAGGGCACAGTCCGTAGTCATTCAGTCTCTGTGAGGTCGCAGTCCGTAGTCATTCAGTCTCCGTGAGGTCGCAGTCCGTAGTCTTTCAGTCTCTGTGAGGTCGCAGTCCGTAGTCCTTCAGTCTCTGTGAGGGCACAGTCCGTAGTCCTTCAGTCTCTGTGAGGGCACAGTCCGTACTCCTTCAGTCTCTTTGAGGTCGCAGTCCATAGTCTTTCAGTCTCTGAGAGGTCGCAGTCCGTAGTCCTTCAGTCTCTGTGAGGGCACAGTCCATACTTCTTCAGTCTCTGTGAGGTCGCAGTCCATAGTCTTTCAGTCTCTGAGAGGTCGCAGTCCGTAGTCCTTCAGTCTCTGTGAGGGCACAGTCCGTAGTCCTTAAGTCTCTGTGAGGGCACAGTCCGTAGTCCTCCTTGTACTCCAGGTAGTTTTGTACTCCAGGTAGCGTTGTACTCCAGGTAGCGTTGTACTCCAGGTGGCGTTGTACTCCTTGTACTCCAGGTAGCGTTGTACTCCAGGTGCCGTTGTACTCCAGGTGGCGTTGTACTCCAGGTGGCGTTGTACTCCTTGTACTCCAGGTGGCGTTGTACTCCAGGTAGCGTTGTACTCCCTCCACTAGTAAGATCTGCTCCATCGCCCTCTGGAACAGCCCTGGAGAATGGTAAGTAAACAGTACCTGAAGAGCCCTTTGTGAATGGTAGATAACAGTTGCTGTGTGTGTGTGTGTGTGTGTGTGTGTGTGTGTGTGTGTGTGTGTGTGTGTGTGCTCTACGTTATGCCAATACATCCTACTTCCTAGATGTTTCCTTGACTGTGTGATGTCATCAGACTGGGCCGGCCTGGTGTGGACTGCTACAGCCAGCATGAGAGTGGAGCCGCTGTTCTCCAGCTACAGTTCCTCATCAATGAGGTAGGACTGCTTCCATTCTATTCCCCTTATCTCGGACGGCAGGGTAGCCTAGTGGTTAGAGTGTTGGACTAGTTCAAACCCCCAAGCTGACAAGGTACAAATCTGTCGTTCTGCCCCTGAACAGGCAGTTAACCCACTGTTCCTAGGCCGTCATTGAAAATAAGAATTTTAACTGACTTGCCTAGTTACATAAAGGTACAAAAAAGAGGAGAGTTGGAATACAGTATTTAGTCATTTAGCCATTGGAATACAGTATTTTGTCATTTAGCCATTTAAGGACAAACAATCTGTTCTGGAATCCGAGTGTTTTACCCCCGACCGACCACCTTCCTCTTTTTGAATCTAACATTTTCATTTCCAAATATTTTTTCTGGGCAGAAACATTCACAGCGCCCCTCCATCGTGAGGAGGGGCCCTATTGATTTCAAACCATGATTCAACACTCTTTCAGCATGGCTATGACTAATGGTATCCCTGTTATTTAGCAGTGAGAGAGTGAGAGAGTGAGAGTGAGAGTGAGAGAGAGTGAGAGAGAGTGAGAGAGAGTGAGAGTGAGAGTGAGAGTGAGAGAGAGTGAGAGTGAGAGTGAGAGAGAGAGAGACAGAGAGAGAGAGAGAGTGAGAGTGAGAGTGAGAGTGAGAGAGAGTGAGAGTGAGAGTGAGTGAGAGAGAGAGAGAGAGAGAGAGAGAGAGAGAGAGAGAGACAAGGCAAAAAGGATAAAACCATCGTCGACAGCAGAGCAGAATGGATAATTCAAAACCAATGTAAGGTCGGATAGTTGCTGATGTATACTCTCAACTCGGTCTCACTGTCTCACGTCAGAATTTGACGTTCATGTTTCTCAAACTTCACATTTCAAAGTTGTTGCAATCGTCAAATTTCAAAGTGTCTAAGGTCAAGTTTGTTCATTAACTCAAAATGTTTAATTGTCCAGGTTTAAACATATAAACTGGATGTATTCACTCCTGAGGACAAAGTCTGTCTCTCTGTGTTAGAGTTGACTAAACTGTCTCTCTGTGTTAGAGTTGACTAAACTGTCTCTCTATGTTAGAGTTGACTAAAAACTGTCTCTCTATGTTAGAGTTGACAAAAAACTGTCTCTCTGTGTTAGAGTTGACTAAACTGTCTCTCTGTGTTAGAGTTGACTAAACTGTCTCTCTGTGTTAGAGTTGACTAAACTGTCTCTCTGTGTTAGAGTTGACTAAACTGTCTCTCTGTGTTAGAGTTGACTAAACTGTCTCTCTATGTTAGAGTTGACTAAACTGTCTCTCTGTGTTAGAGTTGACTAAACTGTCTCTCTGTGTTAGAGTTGACTAAACTGTCTCTCTGTGTTAGAGTTGACTAAACTGTCTCTCTGTGTTAGAGTTGACTAAACTGTCTCTCTATGTTAGAGTTGACTAAACTGTCTCTCTGTGTTAGAGTTGACTAAACTGTCTCTCTGTGTTAGAGTTGACTAAACTGTCTCTCTGTGTTAGAGTTGACTAAACTGTCTCTCTATGTTAGAGTTGACTAAAGGATGTCTCTCTATGATAGAGTTGACTAAACTGTCTCTCTGTGTTAGAGTTGACTAAACTGTCTCTCTATGTTAGAGTTGACTAAACTGTCTCTCTGTGTTAGAGTTGACTAAACTATCTCTCTGTGTTAGAGTTGACTAAAGGATGTCTCTCTATGATAGAGTTGACAAAAAACTGTCTCTCTGTGTTAGAGTTGACTAAAAACTGTCTCTCTGTGTTAGAGTTGACTAAAAACTGTCTCTCTGTGTTAGAGTTGACAAAAAACTGTCTCTCTGTGTTAGAGTTGACTAAAAACTGTCTCTCTATGTTAGAGTTGACTAAAAACTGTCTCTCTATGTTAGAGTTGACTAAAAACTGTCTCTCTGTGTTAGAGTTGACTAAAAACTGTCTCTCTGTGTTAGAGTTGTCTAAACTGTCTCTCTATGTTAGAGTTGACTAAAAACTGTCTCTCTATGTTAGAGTTGACTAAAGGATGTCTCTCTATGATATAGTTGACTAAAAACTGTCTCTCTGTGTTAGAGTTGTCTAAACTGTCTCTCTATGTTAGAGTTGACTAAAAACTGTCTCTCTATGTTAGAGTTGACTAAAGGATGTCTCTCTATGATATAGTTGACTAAAAACTGTCTCTCTATGATATAGTTGACTAAAAACGGTCTCTCTATGTTAGAGTTGACTAAAGGCTGTCTCTATGTTAGAGTTGACTAAAAACTGTCTCTCAAATCAAATCAAATTATATTTGTCACATACACATGGTTAGCAGATGTTAATGCGAGTGTAGCGAAATGCTTGTGCTTCTAGTTCCGACAATGCAGTAATAACCAACAAGTAATCTAACTAACAATTCCAAAACTACTGTCTTATACACAGTGTAAGGGGATAAAGAATATGTACATAAGATATATGAATGAGTGAATGTACAGAGCAGCATAGGCAAGATACAGTAGATGGTATCGAGTACAGTATATACATATGAGATGAGTATGTAAACAAAGTGCATAGTTAAAGTGGCTAGTGATACATGTATTACATAAGGATGCAGTCGATGATATAGAGTACAGTATATACGTATGCATATGAGATGAATAATGTAGGGTAAGTAACATTATATAAGGTAGCATTGTTTAAAGTGGCTAGTGATATATTTACATAATTTCCCATCAATTCCCATTATTAAAGTGGCTGGAGTTGAGTCAGTGTCAGTGTGTTGGCAGCAGCCACTCAATGTTAGTGGTGGCTGTTTAACAGTCTGATGGCCTTGAGATAGAAGCTGTTTTTCAGTCTCTCGGTCCCAGCTTTGATGCACCTGTACTGACCTCGCCTTCTGGATGGTAGCGGGGTGAACAGGCAGTGGCTCGGGTGGTTGATGTCCTTGATGATCTTTATGGCCTTCCTGTAACATCGGGTGGTGTAGGTGTCCTGGAGGGCAGGTAGTTTGCCCCCGGTGATGCGTTGTGCAGACCTCACTACCCTCTGTAACTCAGTTGGTAAAACAGGGACCTCTGTAACTCAGTTGGTAGAACAGGGACCTCTGTAACTCAGTTTGTAGAACATGGTAGAACAGGGACCTCTGTAACTCAGTTGGTAGAACAGGGACCTCTGTAACTCAGTTGGTAGAACAGGGACCTCTGTAACTCAGTTGGTAGAACAGGGACCTCTGTAACTCAGTTGGTAGAACAGGGACATCTGTAACTCAGTTGGTAGAACAGGGACCTCTGTAACTCAGTTGGTAGAACAGGGACCTCTGTAACTCAGTTGGTAGAACAGTGTTTAATGACCATCTACATACTGTAGGGCCAAAGGGGCAGGGTACAGTATCCAATGGTAGCCTGCTAGTAACAGTAACTAAGGGGCAGAGTACAGTACCCAATGGTAGCCTGCTAGTAACAGTAACTAAGGGGCAGAGTACAGTACCCAATGGTAGATCTGCTAGTAACAGTAACTAAGGGGCAGGGTACAGTATCCAATGGTAGCCTTCTAGTAACAGTAACTAAGGGGCAGAGTACAGTACCCAATGGTAGCCTGCTAGTAACAGAAACTAAGGGGCAGGGTACAGTATCCAATGGTAGTCTGCTAGTAACAGTAACTAAGGGGCAGAGTAGAGTACCCAATGGTAGCCTGCTAGTAACAGTAACTAAGGGGTGGAGTAGAGTAGCCTGCTAGTAACAGTAACTAAGGGGCAGAGTACAGTACCCAATGGTAGCCTGCTAGTAACAGTAACTAAGGGGCAGAGTAGGGGACTGGGCGGAGGCCGGCTAGTAACAGTAACTAAGGGGCAGAGTACAGTACCCAATGGTAGCCTGCTAGTAACAGTAACTAAGGGGCAGAGTAGGGGACTGGGCGGAGGCCGGCTAGTCGTGACTATTTAACAGTCTGATGGCCTGGAGATAAAATGCTGTTTTTCAGTCTCTTAGTTCCTGCTTTGATGCACCTGTACTGTCTCCTCCTTCTAAATCAAATCAAATCAAATCAAATTTATTTGTCACATACACATGGTTAGCAGATGTTAATGCGAGTGTAGCGAAATGCTTGTGCTTCTAGTTCCGACAATGCAGTAATAACGAACAAGTAATCTAACTAACAATTCCCCCAAAAAACTACTGTCTTATACGCAGTGTAAGGGGATAAAGAATATGTACATAAGGATATATGAATGAGTGATGGTACAGAGCAGCATAGGCAAGATACAGTAGATGATATCGAGTACAGTATATACATATGAGATGAGTATGTAAACCAAGTGGCATAGTTAAAGTGGCTAGTGATACATGTATTACATAAGGATGCAGTCGATGATATAGAGTACAGTATCTACGTATGCATATGAGATGAATAATGTAGGGTAAGTAACATTATATAAGGTAGCATTGTTTAAAGTGGCTAGTGATATATTTACATCATTTCCCATCAATTCCCATGATTAAAGTGGCTGGAGTAGAGTCAGTGGCATTGACAGTGTGTTGGCAGTAGCCACTCAATGTTAGTGGTGGCTGTTTAACAGTCTGATGGCCTTGAGATAGAAGCTGTTTTTCAGTCTCTCGGTCCCAGCTTTGATGCACCTGTACTGACCTCGCCTTCTGGATGACAGCGGGGTGAACAGGCAGTGGCTCGGGTGGTTGATGTCCTTGATGATCTTTATGGCCTTCCTGTAGCATCGGGTGGTGTAGGTGTCCTGGAGGGCAGGTAGTTTGCCCCTGGTGATGCGTTGTGCAGACCTCACTACCCTCTGGAGAGCCTTACGGTTGAGGGCGGTGCAGTTGCCATACCAGGCGGTGATACAGCCCGCCAGGATGCTCTCGATTGTGCATCTGTAGAAGTTTGTGAGTGCTTTTGGTGACAAGCCGAATTTCTTCAGCCTCCTGAGGTTGAAGAGGCGCTGCTGCGCCTTCTTCACGATGCTGTCTGTGTGAGTGGACCAATTCAGTTTGTCTGTGATGTGTATGCCGAGGAACTTAAAACTTGCTACCCTCTCCACTGCTGTTCCATCGATGTGGATGGGGGGGTGTTCCCTCTGCTGTTTCCTGAAGTCCACAATCATCTCCTTAGTTTTGTTGACGTTGAGTGTGAGGTTATTTTCCTGACACCACACTCCGAGGGCCCTCACCTCCTCCCTGTAGGCCGTCTCGTCGTTGTTGGTAATCAAGCCTACCACTGTTGTGTCGTCCGCAAACTTGATGATTGAGTTGGAGGCGTGCGTGGCCACGCAGTTGTGGGTGAACAGGGAGTACAGGAGAGGGCTCAGAATGCACCCTTGTGGGGCCCCAGTGTTGAGGATCAGCGGGGAGGAGATGTTGTTGCCTACCCTCACCACCTGGGGGCGGCCCGTCAGGAAGTCCAGTACCCAGTTGCACAGGGCGGGGTCGAGACCCAGGGTCTCGAGCTTGATGACGAGCTTGGAGGGTACTATGGTGTTGAATGCCGAGCTGTAGTCGATGAACAGCATTCTCACATAGGTATTCCTCTTGTCCAGATGGGTTAGGGCAGTGTGCAGTGTGGTTGAGATTGCATCGTCTGTGGACCTATTTGGGCGGTAAGCAAATTGGAGTGGGTCAAGGGTGTCAGGTAGGGTGGAGGTGATATGGTCCTTGACTAGTCTCTCAAAGCACTTCATGATGACGGATGTGAGTGCTACGGGGCGGTAGTCGTTTAGCTCAGTTACCTTAGCTTTCTTGGGAACAGGAACAATGGTGGCCCTCTTGAAGCATGTGGGAACAGCAGACTGGTATAGGGATTGGTTGAATATGTCCGTAAACACACCGGCCAGCTGGTCTGCGCATGCTCTGAGGGCGCGGCTGGGGATGCCGTCTGGGCCTGCAGCCTTGCGAGGGTTAACACGTTTAAATGTCTTACTCACTTCGGCTGCAGTGAAGGAGAGACCGCATGTTTTCGTTGCAGGCCGTGTCAGTGGCACTGTATTGTCCTCAAAGCGGGCAAAAAAGTTGTTTAGTCTGCCTGGGAGCAAGACATCCTGGTCCGTGACTGGGCTGGGTTTCTTCCTGTAGTCCGTGATTGACTGTAGACCCTGCCACATGCCTCTTGTGTCTGAGCCGTTGAATTGAGATTCTACTTTGTCTCTGTACTGGCGCTTAGCTTGTTTGATAGCCTTGCGGAGGGAATAGCTGCACTGTTTGTATTCAGTCATGTTACCAGACACCTTGCCCTGATTAAAAGCAGTGGTTCGCGCCTTCAGTTCCACACGAATGCTGCCATCAATCCACGGTTTCTGGTTGGGGAATGTTTTAATCGTTGCTATGGGAACGACATCTTCAACGCACGTTCTAATGAACTCGCACACCGAATCAGCGTATTCGTCAATGTTGTTGGCTGACGCAATACGAAACATCTCCCAGTCCACGTGATGGAAGCAGTCTTGGAGTGTGGAGTCAGCTTGGTCGGACCAGCGTTGGACAGACCTCAGCGTGGGAGCTTCTTGTTTTAGTTTCTGTCTGTAGGCAGGGATCAACAAAATGGAGTCGTGGTCAGCTTTTCCAAAAGGGGGGCGGGGCAGGGCCTTATATGCGTCGCGGAAGTTAGAGTAACAATGATCCAGGGTCTTTCCACCCCTGGTTCCGCAATCGATATGCTGATAAAATTTAGGGAGTCTTGTTTTCAGATTAGCCTTGTTAAAATCCCCAGCTACAATGAATGCAGCCTCCGGATAAATCGTTTCCAGTTTGCAGAGAGTTAAATAAAGTTCGTTCAGAGCCATCGATGTGTCTGCTTGGGGGGGGATATATAGGGCTGTGATTATAATCGAAGAGAATTCTCTTGGTAGATAATGCGGTCTACATTTGATTGTGAGGAATTCTAAATCAGGTGAACAGAAGGATTTGAGTTCCTGTATGTTTCTTTCATCACACCATGTCACGTTGGCCATAAGGCATACGCCCCCGCCCCTCTTCTTACCAGAAAGATGTTTGTTTCTGTCCGCGCGATGCGTGGAGAAACCCGCTGGCTGCACCGCTTCGGATTGCGTCTCTCCAGTGAGCCACGTTTCCGTGAAACAGAGAACGTTACAGTCTCTGATGTCCCTCTGGAATGCTACCCTTGCTCGGATTTCATCAACCTTGTTGTCAAGAGACTGGACATTGGCAAGAAGAATGCTAGGGAGTGGTGCACGATGTGCCCGTCTCCGGAGTCTGACCAGAAGACCGCTTCGTTTTCCCTCTTTTTCTGAGTCGTTTTTTTGGGTCGCTGCATGGGAACCATCCCGTGGCGCTGGTTGTAAGGCAGAACACAGGATCCGCATCGCGAAAAACATATTCTTGGTCGTACTGGATGGTGAACAGGGCGGGCAGGTAAAATGAGAAGAACAGGCATTGTGTTAGATGAGAAGAATGAGTAGAATAGGCATTGTGTTAGATGAGAAGAATGAGCAGAATAGGCATTGTGTTAGATGAGAAGAATGAGCAGAATAGGCATTGTGTTAGATGAGAAGAATGAGCAGAACAGGCACTGTGTTAGATGAGAAGAATGAGCAGAATAGTCATTGTGTTAGATGAGAAGAATGAGCAGAATAGGCATTGTGTTAGATGAGAAGAATGAGCAGAATAGGCATTGTGTTAGATGAGAAGAACAGGCATTGTGCTAGATGAGAAGAATGAGCAGTATAGGTATTGTGTTAGATGAGAAGAACAGGCATTGTGTTAGATGAGAAGAACAGGCATTGTGTTAGATGAGAAGAATAAGCAGAATAGGCATTGTGTTAGATGAGAAGAACAGGCATTGTGTTAGATGAGAAGAACAGGCATTGTGTTAGATGAGAAGAATGAGCAGAATAGGCATTGTGTTAGATGAGAAGAATGAGCAGAATAGGCACTGTGTTAGATGAGAAGAATGAGCAGTATAGGCATTGTGTTAGATGAGAAGAATGAGCAGAATAGGCATTGTGTTAGATGAGAAGAATGAGCAGAATAGGCATTGTGTTAGATGAGAAGAATGAGCAGTATAGGCATTGTGTTAGATGAGAAGAATGAGCAGAATAGGCACTGTGTTAGATGAGAAGAATGAGCAGAATAGGCACTGTGTTAGATGAGAAGAATGAGCAGAATAGGCATTGTGTTAGATGAGAAGAATGAGCAGAATAGGCACTGTGTTAGATGAGAAGAATGAGCAGTATAGGCATTGTGTTAGATGAGAAGAATGAGCAGAATAGGCATTGTGTTAGATGAGAAGAATGAGCAGAATAGGCATTGTGTTAGATGAGAAGAATGAGCAGTATAGGCATTGTGTTAGATGAGAAGAATGAGCAGAATAGGCACTGTGTTAGATGAGAAGAATGAGCAGAATAGGCACTGTGTTAGATGAGAAGAATGAGCAGAATAGGCACTGTGTTAGATGAGAAGAACAGGCATTGTGCTAGATGAGAAGAATGAGCAGTATAGGCATTGTGTTAGATGAGAAGAACAGGCATTGTGTTAGATGAGAAGAATGAGCAGAATAGGCATTGTGTTAGATGAGAAGAATGAGCAGAATAGGCATTGTGTTAGATGAGAAGAACAGGCATTGTGCTAGATGAGAAGAATGAGCAGTATAGGTATTGTGTTAGATGAGAAGAACAGGCATTGTGTTAGATGAGAAGAATAAGCAGAATAGGCATTGTGTTAGATGAGAAGAACAGGCATTGTGTTAGATGAGAAGAACAGGCATTGTGTTAGATGAGAAGAATGAGCAGAATAGGCATTGTGTTAGATGAGAAGAATGAGCAGAATAGGCACTGTGTTAGATGAGAAGAATGAGCAGTATAGGCATTGTGTTAGATGAGAAGAATGAGCAGAATAGGCATTGTGTTAGATGAGAAGAATGAGCAGAATAGGCATTGTGTTAGATGAGAAGAATGAGCAGAATAGGCATTGTGTTAGATGAGAAGAATGAGCAGAATAGGCATTGTGTTAGATGAGAAGAATGAGCAGTATAGGCATTGTGTTAGATGAGAAGAATGAGCAGAATAGGCACTGTGTTAGATGAGAAGAATGAGCAGAATAGGCACTGTTTTAGATGAGAAGAATGAGCAGAATAGGCACTGTGTTAGATGAGAAGAACAGGCATTGTGCTAGATGAGAAGAATGAGCAGTATAGGCATTGTGTTAGATGAGAAGAACAGGCATTGTGTTAGATGAGAAGAACAGGCATTGTGTTAGATGAGAAGAATGAGCAGAATAGGCATTGTGTTAGATGAGAAGAATGAGCAGAATAGGCATTGTGTTAGATGAGAAGAACAGGCATTGTGCTAGATGAGAAGAATGAGCAGTATAGGTATTGTGTTAGATGAGAAGAACAGGCATTGTGTTAGATGAGAAGAATAAGCAGAATAGGCATTGTGTTAGATGAGAAGAACAGGCATTGTGTTAGATGAGAAGAACAGGCATTGTGTTAGATGAGAAGAATGAGCAGAATAGGCATTGTGTTAGATGAGAAGAATGAGCAGAATAGGCACTGTGTTAGATGAGAAGAATGAGCAGTATAGGCATTGTGTTAGATGAGAAGAATGAGCAGAATAGGCATTGTGTTAGATGAGAAGAATGAGCAGAATAGGCATTGTGTTAGATGAGAAGAATGAGCAGTATAGGCATTGTGTTAGATGAGAAGAACAGGCATTGTGCTAGATGAGAAGAATGAGCAGTATAGGCATTGTGTTAGATGAGAAGAACAGGCATTGTGTTAGATGAGAAGAACAGGCATTGTGTTAGATGAGAAGAATGAGCAGAATAGGCATTGTGTTAGATGAGAAGAATGAGCAGAATAGGCATTGTGTTAGATGAGAAGAATGAGCAGAATAGGCATTGTGTTAGATGAGAAGAACAGGCATTGTGCTAGATGAGAAGAATGAGCAGTATAGGCATTGTGTTAGATGAGAAGAACAGGCATTGTGTTAGATGAGAAGAACAGGCATTGTGTTAGATGAGAAGAATGAGCAGAATAGGCATTGTGTTAGATGAGAAGAATGAGCAGAATAGGCATTGTGTTAGATGAGAAGAACAGGCATTGTGCTAGATGAGAAGAATGAACAGTATAGGCATTGTGTTAGATGAGAAGAACAGGCATTGTGTTAGATGAGAAGAACAGGCATTGTGTTAGATGAGAAGAATAAGCAGAATAGGCATTGTGTTAGATGAGAAGAACAGGCATTGTGTTAGATGAGAAGAACAGGCATTGTGTTAGATGAGAAGAATGAGCAGAATAGGCATTGTGTTAGATGAGAAGAATGAGCAGAATAGGCATTGTGTTAGATGAGAAGAATGAGCAGAATAGGCATTGTGTTAGATGAGAAGAATGAGCAGAATAGGCATTGTGTTAGATGAGAAGAATGAGCAGTATAGGCATTGTGTTAGATGAGAAGAATGAGCAGAATAGGCACTGTGTTAGATGAGAAGAATGAGCAGAATAGGCACTGTGTTAGATGAGAAGAATGAGCAGAATAGGCATTGTGTTAGATGAGAAGAATGAGCAGAATAGGCACTGTGTTAGATGAGAAGAATGAGCAGTATAGGCATTGTGTTAGATGAGAAGAATGAGCAGAATAGGCATTGTGTTAGATGAGAAGAATGAGCAGAATAGGCATTGTGTTAGATGAGAAGAATGAGCAGTATAGGCATTGTGTTAGATGAGAAGAATGAGCAGAATAGGCACTGTGTTAGAGAAGAATGAGCAGAATAGGCACTGTGTTAGATGAGAAGAATGAGCAGAATAGGCACTGTGTTAGATGAGAAGAACAGGCATTGTGCTAGATGAGAAGAATGAGCAGTATAGGCATTGTGTTAGATGAGAAGAACAGGCATTGTGTTAGATGAGAAGAACAGGCATTGTGTTAGATGAGAAGAATGAGCAGAATAGGCATTGTGTTAGATGAGAAGAATGAGCAGAATAGGCATTGTGTTAGATGAGAAGAATGAGCAGAATAGGCATTGTGTTAGATGAGAAGAATGAGCAGTATAGGCATTGTGTTAGATGAGAAGAATGAGCAGAATAGGCACTGTGTTAGATGAGAAGAATGAGCAGAATAGGCACTGTGTTAGATGAGAAGAATGAGCAGAATAGGCACTGTGTTAGATGAGAAGAACAGGCATTGTGCTAGATGAGAAGAATGAGCAGTATAGGCATTGTGTTAGATGAGAAGAACAGGCATTGTGTTAGATGAGAAGAACAGGCATTGTGTTAGATGAGAAGAATGAGCAGAATAGGCATTGTGTTAGATGAGAAGAATGAGCAGAATAGGCATTGTGTTAGATGAGAAGAACAGGCATTGTGCTAGATGAGAAGAATGAGCAGTATAGGTATTGTGTTAGATGAGAAGAACAGGCATTGTGTTAGATGAGAAGAATAAGCAGAATAGGCATTGTGTTAGATGAGAAGAACAGGCATTGTGTTAGATGAGAAGAACAGGCATTGTGTTAGATGAGAAGAATGAGCAGAATAGGCATTGTGTTAGATGAGAAGAATGAGCAGAATAGGCACTGTGTTAGATGAGAAGAATGAGCAGTATAGGCATTGTGTTAGATGAGAAGAATGAGCAGAATAGGCATTGTGTTAGATGAGAAGAATGAGCAGAATAGGCATTGTGTTAGATGAGAAGAATGAGCAGTATAGGCATTGTGTTAGATGAGAAGAACAGGCATTGTGCTAGATGAGAAGAATGAGCAGTATAGGCATTGTGTTAGATGAGAAGAACAGGCATTGTGTTAGATGAGAAGAACAGGCATTGTGTTAGATGAGAAGAATGAGCAGAATAGGCATTGTGTTAGATGAGAAGAATGAGCAGAATAGGCATTGTGTTAGATGAGAAGAATGAGCAGAATAGGCATTGTGTTAGATGAGAAGAACAGGCATTGTGCTAGATGAGAAGAATGAGCAGTATAGGCATTGTGTTAGATGAGAAGAACAGGCATTGTGTTAGATGAGAAGAACAGGCATTGTGTTAGATGAGAAGAATGAGCAGAATAGGCATTGTGTTAGATGAGAAGAATGAGCAGAATAGGCATTGTGTTAGATGAGAAGAACAGGCATTGTGCTAGATGAGAAGAATGAACAGTATAGGCATTGTGTTAGATGAGAAGAACAGGCATTGTGTTAGATGAGAAGAACAGGCATTGTGTTAGATGAGAAGAATAAGCAGAATAGGCATTGTGTTAGATGAGAAGAACAGGCATTGTGTTAGATGAGAAGAACAGGCATTGTGTTAGATGAGAAGAATGAGCAGAATAGGCATTGTGTTAGATGAGAAGAATGAGCAGAATAGGCATTGTGTTAGATGAGAAGAATGAGCAGAATAGGCATTGTGTTAGATGAGAAGAACAGGCATTGTGTTAGATGAGAAGAATGAGCAGAATAGGCATTGTGTTAGATGAGAAGAATGAGCAGAATAGGCATTGTGTTAGATGAGAAGAACAGGCATTGTGTTAGATGAGAAGAATGAGCAGAATAGTCATTGTGTTAGATGAGAAGAATGAGCAGAATAGGCATTGTGTTAGATGAGAAGAATGAGCAGAATAGGCATTGTGTTAGATGAGAAGAATGAGCAGAATAGGCATTGTGTTAGATGAGAAGAATGAGCAGAATAGGCATTGTGTTAGATGAGAAGAATGAGCAGAATAGGCACTGTGTTAGATGAGAAGAATGAGCAGAATAGGCATTGTGTTAGATGAGAAGAATGAGCAGAATAGGCACTGTGTTAGATGAGAAGAATGAGCAGAATAGGCACTGTGTTAGATGAGAAGAATGAGCAGAATAGGCATTGTGTTAGATGAGAAGAATGAGCAGAATAGGCACTGTGTTAGATGAGAAGAATGAGCAGTATAGGCATTGTGTTAGATGAGAAGAATGAGCAGAATAGGTATTGTGTTAGATGAGAAGAATGAGCAGAATAGGCATTGTGTTAGATGAGAAGAATGAGCAGTATAGGCATTGTGTTAGATGAGAAGAATGAGCAGAATAGGCACTGTGTTAGATGAGAAGAATGAGCAGAATAGGCACTGTGTTAGATGAGAAGAATGAGCAGAATAGGCACTGTGTTAGATGAGAAGAATGAGCAGAATAGGCACTGTGTTAGATGAGAAGAATGAGCAGAATAGGCACTGTGTTAGATGAGAAGAATGAGCAGAATAGGCACTGTGTTAGATGAGAAGAATGAGCAGAATAGGCACTGTGTTAGATGAGAAGAACAGGCATTGTGCTAGATGAGAAGAATGAGCAGAATAGGCATTGTGTTAGATGAGAAGAATGAGCAGAATAGGCATTGTGTTAGATGAGAAGAACAGGCATTGTGCTAGATGAGAAGAATGAGCAGTATAGGCATTGTGTTAGATGAGAAGAACAGGCATTGTGTTAGATGAGAAGAACAGGCATTGTGTTAGATGAGAAGAATGAGCAGAGTAGGCATTGTGTTAGATGAGAAGAATGAGCAGAATAGGCATTGTGTTAGATGAGAAGAATGAGCAGAATAGGCATTGTGTTAGATGAGAAGAACAGGCATTGTGTTAGATGAGAAGAATGAGCAGAATAGGCATTGTGTTAGATGAGAAGAACAGGCATTGTGTTAGATGAGAAGAACAGGCATTGTGTTAGATGAGAAGAATGAGCAGAATAGGCATTGTGTTAGATGAGAAGAATGAGCAGAATAGGCATTGTGTTAGATGAGAAGAATGAGCAGAATAGGCATTGTGTTAGATGAGAAGAATGAGCAGAATAGGCACTGTGTTAGATGAGAAGAATGAGCAGAATAGGCATTGTGTTAGATGAGAAGAATGAGCAGAATAGGCACTGTGTTAGATGAGAAGAATGAGCAGAATAGGCACTGTGTTAGATGAGAAGAATGAGCAGAATAGGCATTGTGTTAGATGAGAAGAATGAGCAGAATAGGCACTGTGTTAGATGAGAAGAATGAGCAGTATAGGCATTGTGTTAGATGAGAAGAATGAGCAGAATAGGCATTGTGTTAGATGAGAAGAATGAGCAGAATAGGCATTGTGTTAGATGAGAAGAATGAGCAGTATAGGCATTGTGTTAGATGAGAAGAATGAGCAGAATAGGCACTGTGTTAGATGAGAAGAATGAGCAGAATAGGCACTGTGTTAGATGAGAAGAATGAGCAGAATAGGCACTGTGTTAGATGAGAAGAATGAGCAGAATAGGCACTGTGTTAGATGAGAAGAATGAGCAGAATAGGCACTGTGTTAGATGAGAAGAATGAGCAGAATAGGCACTGTGTTAGATGAGAAGAATGAGCAGAATAGGCACTGTGTTAGATGAGAAGAACAGGCATTGTGCTAGATGAGAAGAATGAGCAGAATAGGCATTGTGTTAGATGAGAAGAATGAGCAGAATAGGCATTGTGTTAGATGAGAAGAACAGGCATTGTGCTAGATGAGAAGAATGAGCAGTATAGGCATTGTGTTAGATGAGAAGAACAGGCATTGTGTTAGATGAGAAGAACAGGCATTGTGTTAGATGAGAAGAATGAGCAGAGTAGGCATTGTGTTAGATGAGAAGAATGAGCAGAATAGGCATTGTGTTAGATGAGAAGAATGAGCAGAATAGGCATTGTGTTAGATGAGAAGAACAGGCATTGTGTTAGATGAGAAGAATGAGCAGAATAGGCATTGTGTTAGATGAGAAGAACAGGCATTGTGTTAGATGAGAAGAACAGGCATTGTGTTAGATGAGAAGAACAGGCATTGTGTTAGATGAGAAGAATGAGCAGAATAGGCATTGTGTTAGATGAGAAGAATGAGCAGAATAGGCATTTTGTTAGATGAGAAGAATGAGCAGAACAGGCATTGTGTTAGATGAGAAGAATGAGCAGAATAGGCACTGTGTTAGATGAGAAGAATGAGCAGAATAGGCACTGTGTTAGATGAGAAGAATGAGCAGAATAGGCACTGTGTTAGATGAGAAGAATGAGCAGAATAGGCATTGTGTTAGATGAGAAGAACAGGCATTGTGTTAGATGAGAAGAATGAGCAGAATAGGCATTGTGTTAGATGAGAAGAACAGGCATTGTGTTAGATGAGAATAATGAGCAGAATAGGCATTGTGTTAGATGAGAAGAACAGGCATTGTGTTAGATGAGAAGAACAGGCATTGTGTTAGATGAGAAGAATGAGCAGAATAGGCATTGTGTTAGATGAGAAGAACAGGCATTGTGTTAGATGAGAAGAATGAGCAGAATAGGCATTGTGTTAGATGAGAAGAATGAGCAGAATAGGCACTGTGTTAGATGAGAAGAATGAGCAGAACAGGCACTGTGTTAGATGAGAAGAATGAGCAGAACAGGCACTGTGTTAGATGAGAAGAATGCGCAGAATAGGCATTGTGTTAGATGAGAAGAATGAGCAGAATAGGCACTGTGTTAGATGAGAAGAATGAGCAGAATAGGCATTGTGTTAGATGAGAAGAATGAGCAGAATAGGCACTGTGTTAGATGAGAAGAATGAGCAGAACAGGCACTGTGTTAGATGAGAAGAATGAGCAGAACAGGCACTGTGTTAGATGAGAAGAATGAGCAGAATAGGCACTGTGTTAGATGAGAAGAATGAGCAGAACAGGCACTGTGTTAGATGAGAAGAATGAGCAGAATAGGCATTGTGTTAGATGAGAAGAACAGGCATTGTGTTAGATGAGAAGAATGCGCAGAATAGGCATTGTGTTAGATGAGAAGAATGAGCAGAATAGACACTGTGTTAGATGAGAAGAATGAGCAGAACAGGCACTGTGTTAGATGAGAAGAATGAGCAGAACAGGCATTACATGGATAAATGTTCAGGCAGCTAGATGCTGATACAGATATAGAGTATATATATATCGGTGTTTTGTGGCTTGGTTTTACATGCTATTTGCTTTGGACAATCTGTTATGCTTTTGTAGTTTAAACAACCCCGTTTTATTGGTTGAAATAACCCCCTTTATTGGTTGAAATAACCCCCTTTATTGGTTGAAATAACCCCCTTTATTGGTTGAAATAACCCCCTTTATTGGTTGAAATAACCCCCTTTACTGGTTGAAATAACCCCCTTTATTGGTTGAAATAACCCCCTTTATTGGTTGAAATAACCCCCTTTATTGGTTGAAATAACCCCCTTTATTGGTTGAAATAACCCCTTTTATTACACACAGAGTTAGGTCATCCAACATATTGTGTGATTTCGTAAGCACATTTTTACTCCTGAACCTATTTAGGCTTGATAAAACAAAAAGGGGGGGAATACATTTTAGTTATTTATTTTGTAATAATTTGTAAAAAAAAAAAGAAGCTCAGTGACAAAAGAAGAACATACAATTAAATCAAATCAAATTCATTTATATAGCCCTTCGTACATCAGCTGATATCTCAAAGTTGCTGTACAGAAACCCAGCCTAAAACCCCAAACAGCAAGCAATGCAGGTGTAGAAGCATCCATTTCAATCCCACTTTGTAACGCACCATGAAACAATGTTCCGTTCTCCTTGGCTGTGTTGATATCATTATCATTACATGATAATTGCACGATAATGCAGTTCAGGACCCAGGTTTTCCCAGTCTGCCTAAAGACTTGTTTAATAGCTGCTCCCCCTCCTCTCCTCCTCTCCTCCTCTCCTCCTCTCCTCCTCTCTTCCTCTCCTCCTCTCCTCTCCAAGACTTGTTTAATAGCTGCTCCCCCTCCTCTCCTCCTCTCCTCCTCTCCTCCTCTCCAAGACCTGTTTAATAGCTACTCCCCCTCCTCTCCTCCTCTCCTCCTCTCCTCCTCTCCTCCTCTCCTCCTCTCCTCCTCTCCAAGACCTGTTTAATAACTACTCCCCCCCTCCTCTCCTCCTCTCCTCCTCTCCAAGACATGTCTAATAGCTGCTCCCCCTCCTCTCCTCCTCTCCTCCTCTCCTCCTCTCCTCCTCTCCAAGACCTGTTTAATAGCTACTCCCCTCCTCTCCTCCTCTCCTCCTCTCCTCCTCTCCTCCTCTCCAAGACATGTTTAATAGCTGCTCCTCCTCCTCTCCTCCTCTCCTCCTCTCCTCCTCTCCTCCTATCCTCCTCTCCTCCTCTCCTCCTCTCCAAGACCTGTTTAATAGCTACTCCCCCTCCTTTCCTCCTCTCCAAGACATGTTTAATAGCTGCTCCCCCTCCTCTCCTCCTCTCCTCCTCTCCTCCTCTCCTCCTCTCCAAGACCTGTTTAATAGCTACTCCCCTCCCTCTCCTCCTCTCCTCCTCTCCTCCTCTCCTCCTCTCCTCCTCTCCTCCTCTCCAAGACATGTTTAATAGCTGCTCCTCCTCCTCTCCTCTCTCCTCCTCTCCTCCTCTCCTCCTCTCCTCCTCTCCTCCTCTCCAAGACATGTTTAATAGCTGCTCCTCCTCCTCTCCTCCTCTCCTCCTCTCCTCCTCTCCTCCTCTCCTCCTCTCCAAGACATGTTTAATAGCTGCTCCTCCTCCTCTCCTCCTCTCCTCCTCTCCAAGACATGTTTAATAGCTGCTCCTCCTCCTCCTCTCCTCCTCTCCTCCTCTCCACCTCTCCAAGACATGTTTAATAGCTGCTCTCCTCCTCTCCTCCTCTCCTCCTCTCCTCCTCTCCTCCTCTCCAAGACCTGTTTAATAGCTGCTCCTCCTCCTCTCCTCCTCTCCTCCTCTCCTCCTCCCCTCCTCTCCTCCTCTCCTCCTCTCCTCCTCTCCTCCTCTCCAAGACCTGTTTAATAGCTGCTCCTCCTCCTCCCCTCCTCTCCTCCTCTCCTCCTCTCCTAGACCTGTTTAATAGCTGCTCCTCCTCCTCTCCTCCTCTCCTCCTCTCCTCCTCTCCTCCTCCCCTCCTCTCCTCCTCTCCTCCTCTCCTCCTCTCCAAGACCTGTTTAATAGCTGCTCCTCCTCCTCTCCTCCTCTCCTCCTCTCCTCCTCTCCAAGACCTGTTTAATAGCTGCTCCTCCTCCTCTCCTCCTCTCCTCCTCTCCTCCTCTCCAAGACCTGTTTAATAGCTGCTCCTCCTCCTCTCCTCCTCTCCTCCTCTCCTCCTCTCCTCCTCTCCAAGACCTGTTTAATAGCTACTCCCCCTCCTCTCCTCCTCTCCTCCTCTCCTCCTCTCCTCCTCTCCTCCTCTCCAAGACATGTTTAATAGCTGCTCCCCCTCCTCTCCTCCTCTCCTCCTCTCCTCCTCTCCAAGACATGTTTAATAGCTGCTCCCCCTCCTCTCCTCCTCTCCTCCTCTCCTCCACTTTATCTGTCTCCCCGACCTGTTTAATAGCTGCTCCCCCTCCTCTCCTCCTCTCCTCCTCTCCTCCTCTCCAAGACTTGTTTAATAGCTACTCCCCCTCCTCTCCTCCTCTCCTCCTCTCCTCCTCTCCAAGACTTGTTTAATAGCTACTCCCCCTCCTCTCCTCCTCTCCTCCTCTCCTCCTCTCCAAGACATGTTTAATAGCTACTCCCCCTCCTCTCCTCCTCTCCTCCTCTCCTCCTCTCCTCCTCTCCTCCTCTCCTCCTCTCCAAGACCTGTTTAATAGCTACTCCCCCTCCTCTCCTCCTCTCCTCCTCTCCTCCTCTCCTCCTCTCCTCCACCCCTCCTCTCCAAGACTTGTTTAATAGCTGCTCCTCCTCCTCTCCTCCTCTCCTCCTCTTCTCCTCTCCAAGACTTGTTTAATAGCTGCTACCCCTCCTCTCCTCCTCTCCTCCTCTCCTCCTCTCCAAGACTTGTTTAATAGCTGCTCCTCCTCTCCTCCTCTCCTCCTCTCCTCCTCTCCTCCTCTCCAAGACTTGTTTAATAGCTGCTCCTCCTCCTCTCCTCCTCTCCTCCTCTCCTCCTTTCCTCCTCTCCTCCTCTCCAAGACATGTTTAATAGCTGCTCCCCCTCCTCTCCTCCTCTCCTCCTCTCCTCCACTTTATCTGTCTCCCCGTCCCTTCCCTCTTCCCCTCTTTGCAATTTGTAATTTTCCTCATTTCGTTCCTGCGCTCTTTGGCATTTCTTTGAAGAGAGGAGACAGAGAGCTAGTTTATGTTAACACAATAGGTGTACAGTGTCCCGTGTCACTAGTCTGAGTGACAGGATCGTGATTGACAAGCACACACAACGGATTACCTCCCTGCTAGTGGCATCAGAGAGAGAGAGAGAGAGAGAGAGAGAGAGAGAGAGAGAGAGAGAGAGAGATAACTAGATAGAGAGAGATTGAGGGGAAGTTGCGGGTGATATGGGAAATGCAACAAAATAATAAATGAGGGAGATAGTGATAGAGAGTGGCAAAGTAGGAATAACAAAATATGCGTAAAGAGATAGGCAGACCAAAATTAGCCCCCCAAAAAGAGTTAAAGGAACACAGAGCTGAAGGAACACAGAGCTGAAGGAACACAGAGCTGAAGGAACACAGAGCTGAAGGAACACAGAGCTGAAGGAACACAGAGCTGACGGAACACAGAGCTGATGGAACACAGAGCTGAAGTAACACAGAGCTGACGGAACACAGAGCTGAAGGAACACAGAGCTGAAGGAACACAGAGCTGAAGGAACACAGAGCTGACGGAACACAGAGCTGACGGAACACAGAGCTGACGGAACACAGAGCTGACGGAACACAGAGCTGACGGAACACAGAGCTGAAGGAACACAGAGCTGAAGGAACACAGAGCTGATGGAACACAGAGCTGACGGAACACAGAGCTGACGGAACACAGTGCTGAAGGAACACAGAGCTGAAGGAACACAGAGCTGAAGGAACAAGGAGCTGAAGGATCACAGAGCTGACGGAACACAGAGCTGACGGAACACAGAGCTGAAGGAACAAGGAGCTGAAGGATCACAGAGCTGAAGGAACACAGAGTTAAAGGAACACAGAGCTGAAGGAACACAGATATAGATTTATCGGCCAATTCCATCACCCACCGAGCACTTTAAATACCCTACCTCAATGTCAGTGAAGGGCTGTTAAGTTAAAACCAGGTCTCGAATTGAGGGAGTATGAGAGGGTATGCCATAGGCCTACCTTTTATTAAAGAAAATGCGCCTACGCATTGTTAACTTTAAAAAAAAATTGAACAAATCAGATTATATAACGTGATCGATAACAGCGCTTTGGTCCGTAATGCTTTGTGCCAGAAACAAGCTGTGCAAATCCCCGGGAAAGACATGACTCCGATGCATTATGGGAATATCAATGGTTAGTTTCAGAGACATTCAGAGGCTAAGCTACAACCTTCTATAGCTGAGGAGACCAAAAAAATGGACTTTGCTTTGGGATCTAATACTGTCACTATCAATTGATTAAGCTATTCACTTTCTGTCCAGGAGAAGATGTTTAATCCCTGGCAATTTTTAGGGAAACCTCTCGGTAGGTTAAGCCACAGAAGAAGAGTAGCCAGCAGTTAAATCTGACTTTTTTTTGCATTGGTAGGCCTATTATGTCTGGGGTGGAAAGGTAGGCCTACTATGTCTGGGGTGGAAAGGTAGGCCTACTATGTCTGGGGTGGAAAGGTAGGCCTACTATGTCTGGGGTGGAGAGGTAGGCCTACTATGTCTGGGGTGGAAAGGTAGGCCTACTATGTCTGGGGTGGAAAGGTAGGCCTACTATGTCTGGGGTGGAGAGGTAGGTCTACTATGTCCGGGGTGGAAAGGTAGGCCTATTATGTCTGGGGTGGAAAGGTAGGTCTACTATGTCTGGGGTGGAAAGGTAGGCCTACTATGTCTGGGGTGGAAAGGTAGGCCTACTATGTCTGGGGTGGAAAGGTAGGCCTACTATGTCTGGGGTGGAAAGGTAGGCCTACTATGTCTGGGGTGGAAAGGTAGGCCTATTATGTCTGGGGTGGAAAGGTAGGTCTACTATGTCTGGGGTGGAAAGTTAGGCCTACTATGTCTGGGGTGGAGAGGTAGGTCTACTATGTCCGGGGTGGAAAGGTAGGTCTACTATGTCCGGGGTGGAAAGGTAGGCCTACTATGTCTGGGGTGGAGAGGTAGGTCTACTATGTCTGGGGTGGAAAGGTAGGTCTACTATGTCTGGGGTGGAAAGGTAGGCCTACTATGTCTGGGGTGGAGAGGTAGGTCTACTATGTCTGGGGTGGAAAGGTAGGTCTACTATGTCCGGGGTGGAAAGGTAGGTCTACTATGTCCGGGGTGGAAAGGTAGGTCTACTATGTCCGGGGTGGAAAGGTAGGTCTACTATGTCCGGGGTGGAAAGGTAGGTCTACTATGTCCGGGGTGGAAAGGTAGGCCTACTATGGCCTGGGTGGAAAGGTAGGTCTACTATGTCCGAGGTGGAAAGGTAGGTCTACTATGTCCGGGGAGGAAAGGTAGGTCTACTATGTCCGGGGTGGAAATGTAGGTCTACTATGTCCGGGGTGGAAAGGTAGGTCTACTATGTCCGGGGTGGAGAGGTAGGTCTACTATGTCTGGGGTGGAAAGGTAGGTCTACTATGTCCGGGGTGGAAGGTAGGTCTACTATGTCCGGGGTGGAAGGTGGGTCTACTATGTCCGGGGTGGAAAGGTAGGTCTACTATGTCTGGGGTGGAGAGGTAGGCCTACTATGTCTGGGGTGGAACGGTAGGTCTACTATGTCTGGGGTGGAAAGGTAGGTCTACTATGTCTGGGGTGGAAAGGTAGGTCTACTATGTCTGGGGTGGAAAGGTAGGCCTACTATGTCTGGGGTGGAACGGTAGGCCTACTATGTCTGGGGTGGAGAGGTAGGTCTACTATGTCTGGGGTGGAAAGGTAGGTCTACTATGTCCGGGGTGGAAAGGTAGGTCTACTATGTCCGGGGTGGAAAGGTAGGTCTACTATGTCCGGGGTGGAAAGGTAGGTCTACTATGTCCGGGGTGGAAAGGTAGGTCTACTATGTCCGGGGTGGAAAGGTAGGCCTACTATGGCCTGGGTGGAAAGGTAGGTCTACTATGTCCGAGGTGGAAAGGTAGGTCTACTATGTCCGGGGAGGAAAGGTAGGTCTACTATGTCCGGGGTGGAAATGTAGGTCTACTATGTCCGGGGTGGAAAGGTAGGTCTACTATGTCCGGGGTGGAGAGGTAGGTCTACTATGTCTGGGGTGGAAAGGTAGGTCTACTATGTCCGGGGTGGAAGGTAGGTCTACTATGTCCGGGGTGGAAGGTAGGTCTACTATGTCCGGGGTGGAAGGTAGGTCTACTATGTCTGGGGTGGAAAGGTAGGTCTACTATGTCCGGGGTGGAAGGTAGGTCTACTATGTCTGGGGTGGAAAGGTAGGTCTACTATGTCTGGGGTGGAAAGGTAGGTCTACTATGTCTGGGGTGGAGAGGTAGGTCTACTATGTCTGGGGTGGAGAGGTAGGCCTACTATGTCCGGGTGGAGAGGTATGCCTACTATGTCTGGGGTGGAGAGGTAGGCCTACTATGTCCTGGTGGAGAGGTAGGCCTACTATGGCCTGGGTGGAAAGGTAGGTCTACTATGTCTGGGTTGGAAAGGTAGGTCTACTATGTCTGGGGTGGAGAGGTAGGCCTACTATGTCTGGGGTGGAACGGTAGGTCTACTATGTCTGGGGTGGAAAGGTAGGTCTACTATGTCTGGGGTGGAAAGGTAGGTCTACTATGTCTGGGGTGGAAAGGTAGGCCTACTATGTCTGGGGTGGAACGGTAGGTCTACTATGTCTGGGGTGGAAAGGTAGGTCTACTATGTCTGGGGTGGAAAGGTAGGTCTACTATGTCTGGGGTGGAAAGGTAGGTCTACTATGTCTGGGGTGGAAAGGTAGGTCTACTATGTCTGGGGTGGAAAGGTAGGCCTACTATGTCTGAGGTGGAAAGGTAGGCCTACTATGTCCGGGGTGGAAAGGTAGGTCTACTATGTCCGGGGTGGAAAGGTAGGTCTACTATGTCCGGGGTGGAGAGGTAGGCCTAACGTTTGAAAGCACCATGCTCGTTATCCTAATGACGTCTCAGATTTAATTATTTACAAACGGGGACAGTTTCATTGCAAACTAGACACACTGATTTGGCCGTTGGATAAATATGATAAGATGAACACGTAGATCTCTCTGTCGATTCTTAGCTTGGAATTTCCTTATTTTGTGTGGTATAAAACATATTCTGCTACTTTGTGAAATGACATGGAATTCAATTCCATTTTTATAAAAGGCACATTTGTTTCTTGAGAATTGGAAATACGATTATAGATTCATGCTTTTACTAAAAAGGAGATATTTCCACCCCTGTCTGTGAAGCCACAACCTTCAGCCCAAATTCCTGTGCACTGACAGGATGGAGAACAGTTTCTAAAACTACATATCTAAGGCTTTGTTCAGTCCAGGGACTGAGGGTAAACTGCATATCTAAGGCTCTGGTCTGTCCAGGGACTGAGGGTAAACTGCATATCTAAGCCTCTGTTCTGTCCAGGGAGTGAGGGTGAACTGTAAAGCATGTTCTCTGCTATCCACTTTATGTTTTAATTATTATTTTAGGTATAGGGGTCACTTAAAAAAATATAAAAAGTGTTTAGGTGAGGTATAGGTCAAATATATTTTGCTGAAGATATAGCCATCCATTTTCTTTTCAGAGAGATCTGTTTTTTTTTTTGTTAACCTTATCATAAATAACTTTCACTCCCTTATAGTTGAGCATATCTGAGTTAAAGCTATTCGCCACCCAACACACCCAGAGCTCTCTGAAACAGGATGAGGGTTCAGCGACACCAAATTGGGCAAAGAGGGTGAGAAACACAAGCAATTATGTCGCTCATTATTTCCCCTGCTGCTTAATTATGTTGTGGAGGTTAATTTATTGTGGTTTTATAAACAGACTCATATCACCCATATGCTAATATGCTGTTATGAGTAGCTGTCATGTTTTTAACAGGGAGGGAGAGGTTATACACAGTAAATGTCAATATCTCACATTGAAGAAACACACAAATGAGTCGTTAACTGAAACAAGTATTACCCAACAACAATAAATCATATACATAATGTCATAATAAATCATGTATTCTCTCCTATGTCATTCATTCTGGTTTGTTTGAACAACACTTATTTTAGCAAAACAAACATCTAAAATCATTGGCACAAATCAGAGCACCTAAAGCTAACGCTAACGCTAGCGCTTCAGATAATTGGAAAGCACATGATGTTCCTGAAGTTCAGACTTCAGATAATTGGTTACATGTACAGCTGACGTCTACAGGGTTATAGGAACATGTCTGTGTTATAGCTGACGTATACAGGGTTATAGGAACATGTCTGAGTTACAGCTGACGTCTACAGGGTTATAGCTGACGTCTACAGGGTTATAGGAACATGTCTGAGTTATAGCTGACGTCTACAGGGTTATAGGAACATGTCTGAGTTACAGCTGACGTCTACAGGGTTATAGGAACATGTCTGAGTTAAAGCTGACGTCTACAGGGTTATAGGAACATGTCTGAGTTACAGCTGACGTCTACAGGGTTATAGGAACATGTCTGAGTTATAGCTGACGTCTACAGGGTTATAGGAACATGTCTGAGTTATAGCTGACGTCTACAGGGTTACAGGAACATATCTGAGTTATAGCTGACGTCTACAGGGTTATAGGAACATGTCTGAGTTACAGCTGACATCTACAGGGTTACAGCTGACGTCTACAGGGTTATAGGAACATGTCTGAGTTATAGCTGACGTCTACAGGGTTATAGGAACATGTCTGAGTTATAGCTGACGTCTACAGGGTTACAGGAACATGTCTGAGTTATAGCTGACGTCTACAGGGTTACAGGAACATATCTGAGTTATAGCTGACGTCTACAGGGTTATAGGAACATGTCTGAGTTACAGCTGACATCTACAGGGTTACAGCTGACGTCTACAGGGTTATAGGAACATGTCTGAGTTATAGCTGACGTCTACAGGGTTACAGGAACATGTCTGAGTTATAGCTGACGTCTACAGGGTTACAGCTGACGTCTACAGGGTTATAGGAACATGTCTGAGTTATAGCTGACGTCTACAGGGTTATAGGAACATGTCTGAGTTATAGCTGACGTCTACAGGGTTACAGGAACATGTCTGAGTTACAGCTGACGTCTACAGGGTTATAGGAACATGTCTGAGTTATAGCTCACGTCTACAGGGTTATAGGAACATGTCTGAGTTATAGCTGATGTCTACAGGGTTACAGGAACATGTCTGAGTTATAGCTGATGTCTACAGGGTTATAGGAACATGTCTGAGTTATAGCTGACGTCTACAGGGTTATAGCTGACGTCTACAGGGTTATAGGAACATGTCTGAGTTATAGCTGACGTCTACAGGGTTATAGGAACATGTCTGAGTTATAGCTGATGTCTACAAGGTTATAGGAACATGTCTGAGTTATAGCTGACGTCTACAGGGTTATAGGAACATGTCTGAGTTACAGCTGACGTCTACAGGGTTATAGCTGACGTCTACAGGGTTATAGGAACATGTCTGAGTTATAGCTGACGTCTACAGGGTTATAGGAACATGTCTGAGTTATAGCTGATGTCTACAAGGTTATAGGAACATGTCTGAGTTATAGCTGACGTCTACAGGGTTATAGGAACATGTCTGAGTTACAGCTGACGTCTACAGGGTTATAGCTGACGTCTACAGGGTTATAGGAACATGTCTGAGTTATAGCTGACGTCTACAGGGTTATAGGAACATGTCTGAGTTATAGCTGACGTCTACAGGGTTATAGGAACATGTCTGAGTTACAGCTGACGTCTACAGGGTTATAGGAACATGTCTGAGTTAAAGCTGACGTCTACAGGGTTATAGGAACATGTCTGAGTTACAGCTGACGTCTACAGGGTTATAGGAACATGTCTGAGTTATAGCTGACGTCTACAGGGTTATAGGAACATGTCTGAGTTATAGCTGACGTCTACAGGGTTACAGGAACATATCTGAGTTATAGCTGACGTCTACAGGGTTATAGGAACATGTCTGAGTTACAGCTGACATCTACAGGGTTACAGCTGACGTCTACAGGGTTATAGGAACATGTCTGAGTTATAGCTGACGTCTACAGGGTTATAGGAACATGTCTGAGTTATAGCTGACGTCTACAGGGTTACAGGAACATGTCTGAGTTATAGCTGACGTCTACAGGGTTACAGGAACATATCTGAGTTATAGCTGACGTCTACAGGGTTATAGGAACATGTCTGAGTTACAGCTGACATCTACAGGGTTACAGCTGACGTCTACAGGGTTATAGGAACATGTCTGAGTTATAGCTGACGTCTACAGGGTTACAGCTGACGTCTACAGGGTTATAGGAACATGTCTGAGTTATAGCTGACGTCTACAGGGTTATAGGAACATGTCTGAGTTATAGCTGACGTCTACAGGGTTACAGGAACATGTCTGAGTTACAGCTGACGTCTACAGGGTTATAGGAACATGTCTGAGTTATAGCTGACGTCTACAGGGTTATAGGAACATGTCTGAGTTATAGCTGATGTCTACAGGGTTACAGGAACATGTCTGAGTTATAGCTGATGTCTACAGGGTTATAGGAACATGTCTGAGTTATAGCTGACGTCTACAGGGTTATAGCTGACGTCTACAGGGTTATAGGAACATGTCTGAGTTATAGCTGACGTCTACAGGGTTATAGGAACATGTCTGAGTTATAGCTGATGTCTACAAGGTTATAGGAACATGTCTGAGTTATAGCTGACGTCTACAGGGTTATAGGAACATGTCTGAGTTATAGCTGACATCTACAGGGTTATAGGAACATGTCTGAGTTATAGCTGACGTCTACAGGGTTATAGGAACATGTCTGAGTTATAGCTGACGTCTACAGGGTTAAAGCTGACGTCTACAGGGTTATAGGAACATGTCTGAGTTATAGCTGACGTCTACAGGGTTACAGGAACATGTCTGAGTTATAGCTGATGTCTACAGGGTTATAGGAACATGTCTGAGTTATAGCTGACGTCTACAGGGTTATAGGAACATGTCTGAGTTATAGCTGACGTCTACAGGGTTATAGGAACATGTCTGAGTTATAGCTGACGTCTACAGGGTTATAGGAACATGTCTGAGTTATAGCTGACGTCTACAGGGTTACAGGAACATGTCTGAGTTATAGCTGACGTCTACAGGGTTATAGCTGACTTCTACAGGGTTATAGGAACATGTCTGAGTTATAGCTGACGTCTACAGGGTTAAAGCTGACGTCTACAGGGTTATAGGAACATGTCTGAGTTATAGCTGACGTCTACAGGATTATAGGAACATGTCTGAGTTATAGCTGATGTCTACAGGGTTACAGGAACATGTCTGAGTTATAGCTGACGTCTACAGGGTTATAGGAACATGTCTGAGGTATAGCTGACGTCTACAGGGTTAAAGCTGTCGTCTACAGGGTTATAGGAACATGTCTGAGTTATAGCTAGAGGTCTGAGCTGAACTGACACCTCATTTACAATCCTTTTAGTGAGAACGTGTACATTTTCCCCCAGTGAGAAACGACGGTGTCCCAGATGTCTCTTTTCTCAGTCTAATGATACTTGCCAAGCCAGTTAACCCCCAACAACAACTGCTCCCTGGGCTCAGATGATGTGGACGTCTATTAAGGCTGCCCCCCCCCCCCCCGCTCCCACAGCACCTCTCTGATTCAGAGGGGTTTAATTAAATGTGGAAGAGACATTTCGGCAGTGCTGGAAGAAGTATCCCAATTGTCATACTGTAGTAAAAGTAAAGATACTGTACCTTAGTAGAAACGTTTAGACATTTACTCAAGAAGTACTTTACTGGGTGACATTCACCCAGTAAAGTACTTCTTGAGTAAATGTCTAAAAGTATTTGGTTTTAAATATACTTAAGTATCAAAAAGTAAATGTATTTGCTAAAATATACTTAGGTATCCAAAGTAAAAGTGTAAATAATTTCACATTCTTTATATTTAGCAAAGCAGACAGCATGGTTTTCTTGTTTTTTTAAATTTACGGATTGCCAGGGGAACACTCCAACACTGAGGCATAATTTACAAACGAAGCATTTGTGTTCAGTGAGTCCTCCAGATCAGAGGCAGTAGCGATGATCAGGGATGTTCTCTGTTCAGTGAGTCCTCCAGATCAGATGCAGTAGGGATGATCAGGGATGTTCTCTGTTCAGTGAGTCCTCCAGATCAGAGGCAGTAGCGATGATCAGGGATGTTCTCTGTTCAGTGAGTCCTCCAGATCAGATGAAGTAGGGATGATCAGTGATGTTCTCTGTTCAGTGAGTCCTCCAGATCAGAGGCAGTAGCGATGATCAGGGATGTTCTCTGTTCAGTGAGTCCTCCAGATCAGATGCAGTAGGGATGATCAGTGATGTTCTCTGTTCAGTGAGTCCTCCAGATCAGAGGCAGTAGCGATGATCAGGAATGTTCTCTGTTCAGTGAGTCCTCCAGATCAGAGGCAGTAGGGATGATCAGTGATGTTCTCTGTTCAGTGAGTCCTCCAGATCAGAGGCAGTAGCGATGATCAGGGATGTTCTCTGTTCAGTGAGTCCTCCAGATCAGAGGCAGTAGGGATGATCAGTGATGTTCTCTGTTCAGTGAGTCCTCCAGATCAGAGGCAGTAGCGATGATCAGGGATGTTCTCTGTTCAGTGAGTCCTCCAGATCAGAGGCAGCAGGGATGATCAGTGATGTTCTCTGTTCAGTGAGTCCTCCAGATCAGAGGCAGCAGGGATGACCAGGGATGTTCTTTGTTCAGTGAGTCCTCCAGATCAGAGGCAGCAGGGATGACCAGGGATGTTCTCTGTTCAGTGAGTCCTCCAGATCAGAGGCAGCAGGGATGACCAGGGATGTTCTCTGTTCAGTGAGTCCTCCAGATCAGAGGCATTAGGGATGACCAGGGATGTTCTCTGTTTAGTGAGTCCACCAGATCAGAGGCAGTAGGGATGACCAGGGATGTTCTCTGTTCAGTGAGTCCTCCAGATCAGAGGCAGTAGGGATGACCAGGGATGTTCTCTGTTCAGTGAGTCCTCCAGATCAGAGGCAGTAGCGATGATCAGGGATGTTCTCTGTTCAGTGAGTCCTCCAGATCAGATGAAGTAGGGATGATCAGTGATGTTCTCTGTTCAGTGAGTCCTCCAGATCAGAGGCAGTAGCGATGATCAGGGATGTTCTCTGTTCAGTGAGTCCTCCAGATCAGATGCAGTAGGGATGATCAGTGATGTTCTCTGTTCAGTGAGTCCTCCAGATCAGAGGCAGTAGCGATGATCAGGGATGTTCTCTGTTCAGTGAGTCCTCCAGATCAGATGCAGTAGGGATGATCAGTGATGTTCTCTGTTCAGTGAGTCCTCCAGATCAGAGGCAGTTGGGATGACCAGGGATGTTCTCTGTTCAGTGAGTCCGCCAGATCAGAGGCAGTAGGGATGACCAGGGATGTTCTCTGTTCAGTGAGTCCTCCAGATCAGAGGCAGTTGGGATGACCAGGGATGTTCTCTGTTCAGTGAGTCCGCCAGATCAGAGGCAGTAGGGATGACCAGGGATGTTCTCTTGAGAAATGTGTGAATTGGACCATTTTCCTGTCCTGCTAAGCATTCAAAACGTAACAAGTTATTTTGTGTGTCAGGAAAAATGTATGGAGTAAAAAGTACACTGTTTAGTTCAGTAATGTAGTAAAAGTAAAAGTTTTCAAAAATATAAATAGTAAAGAACAAATACCCCAAAAACTACTTAAGTACTACTCAAAAACTACTTAAGTACTACTCAAAAACGACTTAAGTACTACTCAAAAGTATGTTTACTTAAGTACTTTACATCACGGCATTTCAGTTGAAGGCATGATACCGCCATTCTCCCTTTGGGCTCCCGAGTGGCGCAGTGGTCTGAGGCACTGCATCTAAGAGGCATCACAACAGACCCTGGTTCAATCCCAGGCTGTATTACAACCTGCTGTGATTGGGAGTCCCATTGGGGCGGAGCACAATTGGCACAAAGTCGTCCAGGTTTAGGCCGTCATTGTAAATAAGAATTTGTTCTTAACTGATTTACCTAGTTAAATTCCCTTCCCCTTCCCTACTTTTGACTGCGGCCTAAACAGGACTCACACTCATACTGATTCTTTGTGTCATTACGTCTGCATTTCCAAGTCATAACTGTCAACCTCTGTGTCTGGGGACTTCATCCCCCCCCCCCTGTATCTGTACGTACAGCTCCTGTCTGCAGAGACAAGTTGATCTGCTGGTGTCTCATTCCCCCCCCCTGTATCTGTACGTACAGCTCCTGTCTGCAGAGACAAGTTGATCTGCTAGATTTTTCACCTAGTCGGCTCAGAGATGATCTGCTAGGCTACCTGCCTCCCCACATCCAAATTTATACAGTTGAAGTCGGACATTTACATACACTTAGGTTGGAGTCATTAAAACTTGTTTTTCAACCACTCCACACATTTCTTGTTAACAAACTATAACTTGTTCACAAACTATTGTTTTGGTAAGTCGGTTAGGACATATACTCTGTCCATAACACAAGTCATTTTTCCAACAATTGTTTACAGACAGATTATTTCACTTATAATTCACTGTATCACAATTCCAGTGGGTCAGAAGTTTACATACACTGAGTTGACTGTGCCTTTAAACAGCTTGGAAAATTCCAGAAAATGATGTCATGGCTTTAGATGCTTCTGATAGGCTAATTGACATCATTTGAGTCAATTGGAGGTGTACCTGTGGATATATTTCAAGGCCTACCTTCGAACTCAGTGCCTCTTTGCTTGACATCATGGGAAAAACAAAAGCAATCATCCAAGACCTCAGAAAATAATTGTAGGCCTCCACAAGTCTGGTTCATACTTGGGAGCAGTTTCCCAACGCCTGAAGCTAACACGTTCATCTGTACAAACAATAGTTCTCAAGTATAAACACCATGGGACCACACAGCCGTCATACCGCTCAGGAAGGAGACGCGTTCTGTCTCCTAGAGATTAATGTACTTTGGTAAAAAAAAGTGCAAATAAATCCCAGAACAACAGCAAAGGACCTTGTGAAGATGCTGGAGGAAACAGGTACAAAAGTATCTATATCTACAGTAAAACGAGTCCTATATCGACATAACCTTAAAGGCCGCTCAGCAAGGAAGAAGCCACTGCTCCAAAACCGCCATAAAAAAGACAAACTACGGTTTGCAACTGCACATTGGGACAAAGATCGTACTTTTTCGACCCTCTGGTCTGATGAAACAAAATTAGAGCTGTTTGGCCATAGTGACCATCGTTAAGTTTGGAGGAAAAAGGGGGAGCCTTGCAAGCCGAAGAACACCATCCCCGTAGTGAAGCACGGGGGTGGCAGCATCATGTTGTGGGGGTGCTTCGCTGCAGGAGGGACTTCTGCACTTCACAAAATAGATAGCAGCATGAGGAAGGAACATTATGTGGATATATTGAAGCAACATCTCAAGATTGAAGCAACATCAGTCAGAAAGTTATAGCTTGGTCGCAAATGGGTCTTCCAAATGGACAATGACCCCAGGCATACTTCCAAAGTTGTGGCAAAATGGCTAAAGGACAACAAAGTCAAGGTATTGGAGTGGCCATCACAAAGCCCTGACCTCAATCCTATAGGAGATTTGTGGGCAGAACTGAAAAAGCGTGTGTGAGCAAGGAGGCCTACAAACCTGACTCAGTTACACCAGCTCTGCCAGGAGGAATAGGCCAAAATACACCCACCTTATTGTGGGAAGCTTGTGGAAGGCTACCCGAAACGTTTGAACCAAGTTAAACAATTTAAAGGCAATGCTACCAAATACTAACTGAGTGTGTTTAAACTTCTGACCCACTGGGAATGTGATGAAATAAATGAAAGCTGAAATATATAATTCTTTCTTCAATTATTCTGACTTTTCACATCCTTAAAATTAAGTGGTGATCCTAACTGACCTAAGACGGGGAATTTTTACGAAGATTAAATGTCAGGAATTGTGAAAAACTGAGTTTACATGTATTTGGCTAAGGTCTACTTTAACTTCCGACTTCAACTTTACAGTACATGCTGAATATACTAACATGCAACACATGTAGTGCAACTCTTTCAACTCTCTCTTTCATCCCCAAACTCTATTGTAAATCCCTCCCTCTAATTCTCCCACCTCCTCCCTCTCTTTATCCCACTTCCTCCCTCTCTTTATCCCACTTCCTCCCTCTCTTTCTCCCACTTCCTCCCTCTCTTTCTCCCACTTCCTCCCTCTCTTTATCCCACTTCCCCCTCTCTTTCTCCCACTTCCTCCCTCTCTTTCTCCCACTTCCTCCCTCTCTTTCTCCCACTTCCTCCCTCTCTTTCTCCCACTTCCTCCCTCTCTTTATCCCACTTCCTCCCTCTCTTTATCCCACTTCCTCCCTCTCTTTCTCCCACTTCGTCCCTCTCTTTCTCCCACTTCCTCCCCCTCTTTCTCCCACTTCCTCCCTCTCTTTCTCCCACTTCCTCCCTCTCTTTCACCCATTTCCTCCCCCTCTTTCTCCCACTTCGGAGGAAATCGATTTGCAAGTTATTATATACACCTCACCTCTCCCTTACAACTCTTCCCCTGTTCCTTAGTGTAGACACACACCAGGCACGGGAGAGGAGAGGAATGTGCCTATTTGAAAGCTAGAAAACGTTTTTTTCATTTTTTTTTAAGTATCTACCTTCCTGCAAAAGGTTTGAGAGCCCCAGTGTACAGACTGTCTGTGTTCTGTACCTCTCCTTCAGGGAGCACTGGTGTACTGACTGTCTGTGTTCTGTACCTCTCCTTCAGGGAGCTCTGGTGTACTGACTGTCTGTGTTCTGTACCTCTCCTTCAGGGAGCTCTGGTGTACTGACTGTCTGTGTTCTGTACCTCTCCTTCAGGGAGCCCTAGTGTAATGACTGTCTTTGTTCTGTACCTCTCCTTCAGGGAGCTCTGGTGTACTGACTGTCTGTGTTCTGTACCTCTCCTTCAGGGAGCCCTAGTGTAATGACTGTCTTTGTTCTGTACCTCTCCTTCAGGGAGCTCTGGTGTACTGACTGTCTGTGTTCTGTACCTCTCCTTCAGGGAGCTCTGGTGTACTGACTGTCTGTGTTCTGTACCTCTTCTTCAGGGAGCTCTGGTGTACTGACTGTCTGTGTTATGTACCTCTCCTTCAGGGAGCTCTGGTGTACTGACTGTCTGTGTTCTGTACCTCTCCTTCAGGGAGCTCTGGTGTACTGACTGTCTGTGTTCTGTACCTCTCCTCCAGGGAGCTCTGGTGTACTGAATATCTGTGTTCTGTACCTCTCCTTCAGGGAGCTCCGGTGTACTGACTGTCTGTGTTCTGTACCTCTCCTTCAGGGAGCTCTGGTGTACTGACTGTCTGTGTTCTGTACCTCTCCTTCAGGGAGCTCTGGTCACAGCATGTGCAGATGACACGCTGCACCTGTGGAACCTTCGCCAGAGACGCCCAGCCATCCTGCACTCGCTCAAATTCAACAGGGAGAGGTATGAACTTCAGTAACACACACACACACACACACACACACACACACACACACACACACACACACACACACACACACACACACACACACACACACACACACATATGACCTTGCATGAATGCAGGAATATTTTCTGTTTAACATCTCATGGCTCAATGAGATGGATTAGACTTCAAGGCAAGTGTATGAAACATTATACATTATAGTTAGACAGCATACCTGTCTCAAGGTTCACCGTCTACCTGTCTCAAGGTTCACGGTCTACCTGTCTCAAGGTTCACCGTCTACCTGTCTCAAGGTTCACCGTCTACCTGTCTCAAGGTTCACCGTCTACCTGTCTCAAGGTTCACCGTCTACCTGTCTCAAGGTTCACCGTCTACCTGTCTCAAGGTTCCCCGTCTACCTGTCTCAAGGTTCACCGTCTACCTGTCTCAAGGTTCACCGTCTACCTGTCTCAAGGTTCCCCGTCTACCTGTCTCAAGGTTCACCGTCTACCTGTCTCAAGGTTCACCGTCTACCTGTCTCAAGGTTCCCCGTCTACCTGTCTCAAGGTTTACCGTCTACCTGTCTCAAGGTTCACGGTCTACCTGTCTCAGGGTTCACGGTCTACCTGTCTCAAGGTTCACCGTCTACCTGTCTCAAGGTTCCCCGTCTACCTGTCTCAAGGTTCACCGTCTACCTGTCTCAAGGTTCACCGTCTACCTGTCTCAAGGTTCACCGTCTACCTGTCTCAAGGTTCACCGTCTACCTGTCTCAAGGTTCACCGTCTACCTGTCTCAAGGTTCACCGTCTACCTGTCTCAAGGTTCACCGTCTACCTGTCTCAAGGTTCACCGTCTACCTGTCTCAAGGTTCACCGTCTACCTGTCTCAAGGTTCACCGTCTGTCTACCTGTCTCAAGGTTCACCGTCTACCTGTCTCAAGGTTCACTGTCTACCTGTCTCAAGGTTCACCGTCTACCTGTCTCAAGGTTCACCGTCTACCTGTCTCAAGGTTCACCGTCTACCTGTCTCAAGGTTCACCGTCTACCTGTCTCAAGGTTCCCCGTCTACCTGTCTCAAGGTTCACCGTCTACCTGTCTCAAGGTTCACCGTCTGTCTACCTGTCTCAAGGTTCACCGTCTGTCTACCTGTCTCAAGGTTCACCGTCTACCTGTCTCAAGGTTCACCGTCTACCTGTCTCAAGGTTCACCGTCTGTCTACCTGTCTCAAGGTTCACCGTCTGTCTACCTGTCTCAAGGTTCCCCGTCTACCTGTCTCAAGGTTCACCGTCTACCTGTCTCAAGGTTCACCGTCTACCTGTCTCAAGGTTCACCGTCTGTCTACCTGTCTCAAGGTTCACTGTCTACCTGTCTCAAGGTTCCCTGTCTACCTGTCTCAAGGTTCACCGTCTGTCTACCTGTCTCAAGGTTCCCCGTCTACCTGTCTCAAGGTTCCCCGTCTACCTGTCTCAAGGTTCCCCGTCTACCTGTCTCAAGGTTCACCGTCTACCTGTCTCAAGGTTCACCGTCTGTCTACCTGTCTCAAGGTTCACTGTCTACCTGTCTCAAGGTTCCCTGTCTACCTGTCTCAAGGTTCACCGTCTGTCTACCTGTCTCAAGGTTCACCGTCTACCTGTCTCAAGGTTCCCCGTCTACCTGTCTCAAGGTTCACCGTCTACCTGTCTCAAGGTTCACCGTCTGTCTACCTGTCTCAAGGTTCCCCGTCTACCTGTCTCAAGGTTCACCGTCTACCTGTCTCAAGGTTCACCGTCTGTCTACCTGTCTCAAGGTTCACCGTCTACCTGTCTCAAGGTTCACCGTCTGTCTACCTGTCTCAAGGTTCCCCGTCTACCTGTCTCAAGGTTCACCGTCTACCTGTCTCAAGGTTCACCGTCTGTCTACCTGTCTCAAGGTTCCCTGTCTACCTGTCTCAAGGTTCACCGTCTGTCTACCTGTCTCAAGGTTCCCCGTCTACCTGTCTCAAGGTTCGCCGTCTACCTGTCTCAAGGTTCACCGTCTACCTGTCTCAAGGTTCACCGTCTACCTGTCTCAAGGTTCACCATCTGTCTACCTGTCGCAAGGTTCCCCGTCTACCTGTCTCAAGGTTCACCGTCTGTCTACCTGTCTCAAGGTTCCCCGTCTGTCTACCTGTCTCAAGGTTCACCGTCTGTCTACCTGTCTCAAGGTTCCCCGTCTGCCTGTCTCAAGGTTCACCGTCTGTCTACCTGTCTCAAGGTTCCCCGTCTGTCTACCTGTCTCAAGGTTCACCGTCTGTCTACCTGTCTCAAGGTTCCCCGTCTGCCTGTCTCAAGGTTCACCGTCTGTCTACCTGTCTCAAGGTTCCCCGTCTGTCTACCTGTCTCAAGGTTCACCGTCTGTCTACCTGTCTCAAGGTTCCCTGTCTGTCTACCTGTCTCAAGGTTCCCCGTCTGTCTACCTGTCTCAAGGTTCACCGTCTGTCTACCTGTCTCAAGGTTCCCCGTCTGTCTACCTGTCTCAAGGTTCCCCGTCTACCTGTCTCAAGGTTCCCCGTCTGTCTACCTGTCTCAAGGTTCCCCGTCTGTCTACCTGTCTCAAGGTTCCCTGTCTACCTGTCTCAAGGTTCCCCGTCTGTCTACCTGTCTCAAGGTTCCCTGTCTACCTGTCTCAAGGTTCCCTGTCTACCTGTCTCAAGGTTCCCCGTCTGTCTACCTGTCTCAAGGTTCCCCGTCTACCTGTCTCAAGGTTCCCCGTCTACCTGTCTCAAGGTTCCCCGTCTACCTGTCTCAAGGTTCCCCGTCTACCTGTCTCAAGGTTCCCCGTCTACCTGTCTCAAGGTTCCCCGTCTGTCTACCTGTCTCAAGGTTCACCGTCTGTCTACCTGTCTCATGGTTCCCCGTCTACCTGTCTCAAGGTTCCCTGTCTACCTGTCTCAAGGTTCACCGTCTACCTGTCTCAAGGTTCACCGTCTGTCTACCTGTCTCAAGGTTCACCGTCTGTCTACCTGTCTCAAGGTTCACCGTCTGTCTACCTGTCTCAAGGTTCCCCGTCTACCTGTCTCAAGGTTCCCCGTCTACCTGTCTCAAGGTTCCCCGTCTACCTGTCTCAAGGTTCCCCGTCTACCTGTCTCAAGGTTCCCCGTCTACCTGTCTCAAGGTTCACCGTCTACCTGTCTCAAGGTTCCCCGTCTACCTGTCTCAAGGTTCACCGTCTACCTGTCTCAAGGTTCACCGTCTACCTGTCTCAAGGTTCCCCGTCTACCTGTCTCAAGGTTCACCGTCTACCTGTCTCAAGGTTCCCCGTCTACCTGTCTCAAGGTTCCCCGTCTACCTGTCTCAAGGTTCCCCGTCTACCTGTCTCAAGGTTCCCTATTCATTCATATGTTAGAGTCAGACTAGTATATTCTGCTTTAATATTTTAGTATGTTTTCTCCAATTTTGCTCTGATATTTTCTTGGTGTCTGCATCAATGTACTGAAGAAAGAGATTGGAAAGAAAAAGGAGGGTCCGTAAAGGTCCAAATATATATATATATATATATATATATATTTATTTACTAGGCAAGTCAGTTAAGAACAAATTCTTATTTGCAATGACGGCCTAGGGACAGTGGGTTAACTGCCTGTTCAGGGGCAGAACAACATATTTGTACGTTATCAGCTCAGGGATTCTATTCAACAACTTTTTGGTTACTGGCCCAATGCTCTATCCACTAGGCTACCTGCTGCCCCATAACCTGGTCTGATATCTCCCATCACCAACATGGATGAGTTGATTCTATCCCAGAGGCAGAACAGAACGTAGCCTGGTCTGATATCTCCCATGTAGTAGGTTGTATTGAGGGGTAACATGTAGTAGGTTGTATTGACTGGGTAACATGTAGTAGGTTGTATTGAGGGGTAACATGTAGTAGGTTGTATTGAGGGGTAACATGTAGTAGGTTGTATTGAGGGGTAACATGTAGTAGGTTGTATTGAGGGGTAACATGTAGTAGGTTGTATTGAGGGGTAACATGTAGTAGGTTGTATTGACTGGGTAACATGTAGTAGGTTGTATTGAGGGGTAACATGTAGTAGGTTGTATTGACTGGGTAACATGTAGTAGGTTGTATTGAGGGGTAACATGTAGTAGGTTGTATTGACTGGGTCATCTGTACTGCCCTACCAAGCAAAAAAGCAGTAGCTGCTAATAGCGTGAACTGAGAAACATATTTTCTTTTGTTTACCTTGGTTTCACAGTAACTTTATAAAGTTACTGATAACATGACCCCCATTTTCTCCAAAACACAATACAACAGAGGCAGGACACTTGTCCACATGATTAAGCATGTGTTTAATGTAGCAAAAATGACGTTAACTCATTTTCTACCAAATTATTAGTTACTGCCTTTTTGCTTGGTAGGGCAGAATAAATCTGTCTCGTTCAGGGCAGACAAGGTCAAGCAGATACAGTCTGAATGGCTAAGCCACCGCATTTTGAAAGATGAGGAATTTGTTGATGTTTGCGACATTCAGCATTGTGGTGGTGAGTGTTTTTTATTGACTCTTGAGGCAAAGATAGAGAAGTTTGAGCTCTCTCTTTTACTGGCCCCTTTCACTTTGATTTACTCTTAGTTGTCCTTTGGGGGCAAGCTTCAGGCTCTATGAAAGAGGGGGGAAAATGAATTATACATTGTTTGTGCTTAAAGAAGAGAGAGGGAAAGATAGATACTTTGAAAGGATATTTTTGTGTGTTGTGGTCTTCTTGTTTGAACTGTTAAAAAAAGAGAGAAACAGCGAAGAATCTTTGGGAATATATTGTGAAGGTCTTTCTAATATCGTAAAATCCTGATAAACAAACCTTTGCTGTTGGAAACGCTGGTTGATAAATTATTGCAACGCGGCTACTAGCGTTTTTGACTCATTATCATTTCATTGGTGAAGAAAAAGGGCTGCTTTGTCAAAGGAAATAGATAACTTTATCCTAGACTGTAAAAAGTCAAGGGGTCTGAATACTTTCCAAGTGTGATTCATAAACATTGATGGACAAATAGTGATGGCATCATACTGATGCTTGTTAATTAGCCACTAATGTAAATCCACAGTATTTGTATAATTACTTGATTATTACTTCTGAATCACCGATCTAAGAAGTAGAAATTAATCGTAGTGTCATGACTCTCCTGTTACGATCTGAAGGATCAGGTGACAATGGGTCCACTCTACAGCGTGCTCTCTGTCGTAGAGAAGGAGAGCGGGAAGTCGGCCCGCTTTATGGTCGGTCATAAAATACACTGCCTCTATTCTCTGTAGTGTTCCAGATCGGAATGTAAACTGTGGAACACAGAGAGACTCTTGGACATCAAACGTTTGAATAATTCAACAATATTTATATTTTTGAGAATGTGGGAGAGGTCCGTGGACACTTAAGGGACAGTCATGACGAGTGTGTTTCATTTGGTGATCTCATGAAGGACAGGAAACACACATTTGGTGATCTCATGAAGGACAGGAAACACACATAAGTACATTTCCCAGCTGTCAGGTTTACATCTAAATGTTGCGAAACGTATGTGATTGGACATGAAACTCTTTTTTTGGAAAGATGTAATGTGATGTTAACCTTCTAAATGAAAGTATTGATTTGCATATAAAGTTGAACTAGTCAGTGGCCACGCCCCCGTGAGGCCAGACATAACATCAGGCATCATGGAACCGCCCCTTCTTCCACAGAGTATAAAACACACTTCCTGCAAAATGTACATCAAGTCAGAGAACGCCGGGACGGAGTCCCCATGTCGGAATATCTGCATTTTTATAGGCCGAGGAGACCAGACAGCGTGTAGTTTGGGCTAAACGGCTGGAAATGCTTCAACTCTGAGACTATCAAATCACTACAGAATAAGAGCAAATCCTAGACGTATAGTTTACTAGTCTGCAGCTGGGAATTACTTAAGTCTAGTACGAGAATACCGACAACTGCGGAAGCATCTATTCTATGCAACTACCATCTGTAGGCCTGACGTTTCCATGACAACAGACACTATCCAGAGCCAACAGAGAAGACATTGTGACTTCTGGGGAAGTTAACCAGAGACTCTCTGATGAACTGAACTCTCCAGCAGACGGACCGGCGATTCCAATGGAGGAGACAACAACGTACGGCACTAAATATATACATTGCAAATTATCCTCGAATGAGCGGCCGTTCATGTGCAAAGGATTAGCATTTAAATGAATATAATTATCAACTATGTGTAGTGAATCCATTTAGTCCTTTCCCGCTCTTTCTCAGTCCCCACTCCTTTCCATTGTTTACCAAGCCGTCATATCTGCTTTGTCCACTAGGGACTTTTTTTCTTTGTATCATGTAGTAACCCAATTTTCTACTGTTTGTTTGTTGTGTATTTCTGTGATTATTTAGTTAGTTAGTAAATCAATAATTAAGCCAATTTGTAAATTGCTGATTCATCATTTAGGCGAGGGTTCGTGAAGCTATCCAAAGGTTTGCGATGTTCAGTAATAAGAACTGATGAGGTAATAATAATAATTCATTAATAAGCGACTGTGTTGATAAGATATGAAAATATCTAAAGAGTCGATTCTGTAAATAGAGACTCTATTAAAAAAAATCTGTGGTGCCCCGACTTCCTAGTTAAAGTTTACATGATTAGTTTAATCACGTAATAATAATTTCACACAATTGATTCGATAAAATAACAGTCTTCACATTTAATGAAAGTCCAGACATGATAATAGTGAAGCTTCTTCCTGATCTATGTTGAAATTAATCAAAGTTAAGTTTTCTTCTAAAAAGTAGAAATGTATTAAAGTTAAGCTTTCTTTCCATGAGTTTGTTTCAAGAGTTTCCAAACAGTTTTTATTTGCAGGTAGATTATTCTATTCTTTCAAGTTTAAGGTAAACCATCTCCATTTCCAACAATAGTGGATGTCTGTTTTCATTTAATAGGTCAAGTTGAAGGTGGGACATAAAATTAAAATGAAAACTAAATGTTCATATAAAAAGGTTAGCTGTTGATCAGGCACAGTTTCACAAGAGTTGTGGCAGTGTATAAACAGCAGTGAGTCACAGCTGACAGGGAAATACCCTTCAGGAAGGCATGGACTTGAACCAAGTCATTTTTCAACAAGCGGTTTAGAGGTACGAGTAAAGTGGCTTCTTAAACGGCCGCTAAAAATCTATGTGGAATCTCTTTTATGCTGTGGCAGAGAAACAATACATTTGTCCTGGTGTCCCTTACAAAATAACAACAATAACAAATCAAGTGAAATATTTCAAATGATACGTTTTTTAATAATCAAATTAAAATGTTTACGAGTCTGATAGGTGGTTTTCAGATGAGTGTGATGTGTGTGATGTTTCACACGTGAAAAAAAATCTCAGGTGGACCAATCAAATTGTAGAAACACCTTAATGATGATCAATGGAAACAGGATGCACCTGAACTCAATTTGGAGTCTCATAGCTGTTTTTGCTTTGTCATTATGGGGTATTGTGATGTCATTATGGGGTATTGTGATGTCATTATGGGGTATTGTGATGTCATTATGGGGTATTGTGATGTCATTATGGGGTATTATGATGTCATTATGGGGTAGTGTGATGTCATTATGGGGTATTGTGATGTCATTATGGGGTATTATGATGTCATTATGGGGTAGTGTGATGTCATTATTGGGTATTTTGTGTAGATTGACGAGGAAAATATTTAATATTTAATCCATTTTAGAATAAGTCTAACGTAACAAAATGTGAAAAAAGCGAAGGGGTCTGAATACTTTCTGAATGCACTGTAGGTACAGTACTCCATAATACTAACCTGATTGACAGAGTGAAAAGAGGTTCTTGAGTATTACTGCAAGAAATGTGGCAAAACTATTCACTTTTTGTCCTGAATACAAAGTGTTATGTTTGGGGCAAATACAAACCAACACATTGCTGAGTAACAAGCATATGCTTTTCAAGCATAATGGTGGCTGCATCATTTAATGGGATATGCTTGTAATCGTTAATGATTGGGGAGTTTTTCAGGATAAAAAAGAAACAGAATGGTGCTAAGCACAGGAAACTCCTAGAGAAAAATCTGTATCAGTCTGCTTTCCACCAGACACTGGGAGATGAATTCTGCAGCCTTTCAGCAGGACAATAACCTTAAACGCAAGGCCAAATCTACACTGGTCAAGTTACAGTTTTGACTTAAATCTGCTTGAAAATATAATGCAAGACTTGAAAAAATGGTTGTCCAGCAATGATCAACAACCAATTTGACAGAGCTTGAAGAATTCTGAAAAGAATAAATGGGCAAATAGTGTACAATCCAGGTGTGCAAACCAATTAGAGACTTACTCAGAAAGCTCTAATCTCTGCCAAAGGTGATTCTAACATGTACTGTATGTTGAATACTGATGTAAATGAGATATTTCCGTATTTATTTTTCTGTAAATTTGCAACAATTTCTAAAAAAACATGTTTTCATTTTGTCATTATGGGGTATTGTATCTAGATGGGAGAGAAATTAAATATAAATGTTTGAATTCAGGCTGCAACAACAAACATGTGGAGTATGCACATTCATTTCCAGTAGCTCCTGGATGGGATAGACATTTGTAATAGATTTCCAGTCGCTCCTAGGTGGGATGTGACATTTGTAATAGATTTCCAGTAGCTCCTAGATGGGAAGTGACATTTGTAATAGATTTCTAGTAGCTCCTAGGTGGGATGTGACATTTGTAATAGATTTCCAGTAGCTCCTAGGTGGGAAGTGACATTTGTAATAGATTTCCAGTAGCTCCTAGATGGGATGTGACATTTGTAATAGATTTCCAGTAGCTCCTAGATGGGATGTGACATTTGTAATAGATTTCCAGTAGCTCCTAGGTGGGATGTGACATTTGTAATACATTTCCAGTAGCTCCTAGGTGGGATGTGACATTTGTAATAGATTTCCAGTAGCTCCTAGATGGGATGTGACATTTGTAATAGATTTCCAGTCGCTCCTAGATGGGAAGTGACATTTGTAATAGATTTCCAGGTTCGCCAATGAATGTGTCTGACTGTGGAGAGTGGGTATGTTTATGGATGTCTTTTCACGTCTATTCCATGTAAAATAGCTATCATCAGTGGAGCTTCTTTTTTTTTTTTTTACAAAGTGCGTTTTTTACATTCAGCATGTTTTACTTATGATAACGTAATCTGTTTTACCATGGCATGATATAAGTGTGTGAATTATACAGACCACACACACACACACTCATTCATACACACACACATGGAGGAGACCAAAAAAACCAAATGTATTTTAGCTGAATTCACAGGTGTCAAAATTACTTAAATGGTCTATTTTCCCGTCTTACCCATCTGAGATAACTGTGGTCTATCATGGCTCCCCCTCTCAGATAACTGTGGTCTATCATGGCTCCCCCTCTCAGATAACTGTGGTCTATCATGGCTCCCCCTCTCAGATAACTGTGGTCTATCATGGCTCCCCCTCTCAGATAACTGTGGTCTATCATGGCTCCCCCTCTCAGATAACTGTGGTCTATCATGGCTCCCCCTCTCAGATAACTGTGGTCTATCATGGCTCCCCCTCTCAGATAACTGTGGTCTATCATGGCTCCCCCTCTCAGATAACTGTGGTCTATCATGGCTCCCCCTCTCAGATAACTGTGGTCTATCATGGCTCCCCCTCTCAGATAACTGTGGTCTATCATGGCTCCTCCTCTTGGATAACTGTGGTCTATCATGGCTCCCCCTCTCAGATAACTGTGGTCTATCATGGCTCCTCCTCTCAGATAACTGTGGTCTATCATGGCTCCTCCTCTTGGATAACTGTGGTCTATCATGGCTCCCCCTCTCAGATAACTGTGGTCTATCATGGCTCCCCCTCTCAGATAACTGTGGTCTATCATGGCTCCTCCTCTCAGATAACTGTGGTCTATCATGGCTCCTCCTCTCAGATAACTGTGGTCTATCATGGCTCCCCCTCTTGGATAACTGTGGTCTATCATGGCTCCCCCTCTCAGATAACTGTGGTCTATCATGGCTCCCCCTCTCAGATAACTGTGGTCTATCATGGCTCCCCCTCTCAGATAACTGTGGTCTATCATGGCTCCTCCTCTCAGATAACTGTGGTCTATCATGGCTCCTCCTCTCAGATAACTGTGGTCTATCATGGCTCCCCCTCTTGGATAACTGTGGTCTATCATGGCTCCCCCTCTCAGATAACTGTGGTCTATCATGGCTCCCCCTCTCAGATAACTGTGGTCTATCATGGCTCCTCCTCTCAGATAACTGTGGTGTATCATGGCTCCTCCTCTCAGATAACTGTGGTCTATCATGGCTCCTCCTCTTGGATAACTGTGGTCTATCATGGCTCCTCCTCTCAGTGGGGATACTGAAGCTGTCAAAGAAACAGATGGGAAGGTCATGTGATCAAGATTGAGAAACAACATGTTCCATCGATCTCTATCGAGTGACTTAATTACTTCCCCCAATAGCAGCTCCTCGGCTGCCCAGCCAGCTGGCGGGTCAGTTCACCTCACGTCTCCTCCTGATTTAATTGATAATTATGAGCCGTGAGCCCACCCCTCCCGCCCACCCCCCACCCCTCCTGCCCACCCCCCTTGTTTTTGTCTCTGCTTTTCGCTCCTGAAGTTCTTGATTTCCAGTTAAATTAAAATTATGCAAATAGAGTGTAAATGAGAGATGAGGTCTGGGCACCCCCATGAGTATCTAACAGGGCTGTCTGAAATGGTTGCCTCCTAATAGCTGATTGGCTGAGTGGGGACTTAGTCACATTTCTGCCAAAATCAAGTGCTTGGATTTCAAGGTTTAGTTCCATCAGTTGGGAGTGTTAAACTTTGCTTTGATTAGGGCTCCTGGGCTTTATTTATCTATTCATTATTTTAGAAATAAATTACATTTCGTATGACGATCAGAGAAACACAAGGTGAAACATAAAAGGTGCAACAATTTTACCTTGAGGAACAAACCGAATTTGAGTTTTTGTAAATATCCCTCATCCATTTTCTTTTTCTTCTTCAGATATCGCTGTTAGATCTCAATAGGTGAAAAATAAACAAGATTCTCACATATGTCGTTGTGACGTGCAACCTCATGTAACTTTCCTCTCTAGATGATGTGGCTGATACAAAACTCGGGAAATTATGTGTCACGCCCTGGCCTTAGTTATCTTATTATTTTGGTTAGGTCAGGGTGTGACCTGGGGGATTTCTGTGTTTTGTCTGGTCTAGGGTTTTTTGTATGTTTATGGGGCTGTTTCCTTTCTAGATAGTTTGTATGTCTATGGTTGCCTAGATTGGTTTCTCAATTAGAGGCAGCTGTCTATCGTTGTCTCTGATTGGGAACCATATTTAGGCAGCCATATTCTGTGGGTACTTTGTGGGTGGTTGTCTTCTGTCTTTGTGTCATTGCACCAGATAGGACTGTTTCGGTTTTCACATTTGTTGTTTTGTATTTTGTAGTGTTCTTGTGTATGGTCTTGATTAAACATGTTGAACTCTAACCACGCTGTATTTTTTGTCCTCGCCTGCCTCTCCTGATTTTACCATTCTCCCCCACCAGGTCCAAATCCTTATTGAATTGTCTCCCATCTCGTTTGTCTCCTATGTAATATTCCTGCATATCATAGTGGAGGTAGGAGGGTGGTTGGGGAAAAGTGGCCCGCTGATCCTCTCTCCAGGAGAGACGGGAGAGGAGTAGTGTTGATCTGTATAATAGTTAAAGTTGCTTTATAAACCTGATGGATGCTAACACTGACTGAACTGACACGAGGACGCCACCGCCAGATACCTTACCGCTGAATACACTAAGTCACATAAACACAGAGCATGCCCTCGCTGTCGAGATCTGAATACACTATGTCACATAGACACAGAGCATGCCCTCGCTGTCGAGATCTGAATACACTATGTCACATAGACACAGAGCATGCCCTCGCTGTCGAGAATACACTACATCACAGACACAGAGCATGCCCTCGCTGTCGAGAATACACTACATCACATAGACACAGAGCATGCCCTCGCTGTCGAGATCTGAATACACTATGTCACATAGACACAGAGCAATGCCCTCGCTGTCGAGAATACACTACATCACATAGACACAGAGCATGCCCTCGCTGTCGAGATCTGAATATACTATGTCACATAGACACAGAGCATGCCCTCGCTGTCGAGATCTGAATATACTATGTCACATAGACACAGAGCAATGCCCTCGCTGTCGAGAATACACTACATCACATAGACACAGAGCATGCCCTCGCTGTCGAGATCTGAATATACTATGTCACATAGACACAGAGCATGCCCTCGCTGTCGAGATCTGAATATACTATGTCACATAGACACAGAGCATGCCCTCGCTGTCGAGATCTGAATACACTATGTCACATAGACACAGAGCATGCCCTCGCTGTCGAGATCTGAATATACTATGTCACATAGACACAGAGCATGCCCTCGCTGTCGAGATCTGAATACACTATGTCACATAGACACAGAGCATGCCCTCGCTGTCGAGATCTGAATATACTATGTCACATAGACACAGAGCATGCCCTCGCTGTCGAGATCTGAATATACTATGTCACATAGACACAGAGCATGCCCTCGCTGTCGAGAATACACTACATCACATAGACACAGAGCATGCCCTCGCTGTCGAGAATACACTACATCACATAGACACAGAGCATGCCCTCGCTGTCGAGATCTGAATACACTATGTCACATAGACACAGAGCATGCCCTCGCTGTCGAGATCTGAATATACTATGTCACATAGACACAGAGCATGCCCTCGCTGTCGAGAATACACTACATCACAGACACAGAGCATGCCCTCGCTGTCGAGAATACACTACATCACATAGACACAGAGCATGCCCTCGCTGTCGAGATCTGAATACACTATGTCACATAGACACAGAGCATGCCCTCGCTGTCGAGAATACACTACATCACATAGACACAGAGCATGCCCTCGCTGTCGAGATCTGAATATACTATGTCACATAGACACAGAGCAATGCCCTCGCTGTCGAAGGGTTTATTGATCGCCTAATAATTCCACAGTCAACGTAGCGTATTTACGGATAACTTTCCGTGTGAGTAAAGTACCCTCACTTGCATCCCATTTGACTTTCATGCTTTTACTTGAGCAAATGACAGGTAGAAATGGAGCCGTTAGTGTCTCTTGCTACTGAAATGGAATGGAATAATTAGCAGTGTGAGAGATAACCAACACAAAAAGAGCTTGCAGCTGTTGCCGTGGTAATTGCTTTCAACTGTTTTTTTTGTTGTTGTTGTTGACAAACCTATCTGTGCTTTTGCCTGAACTTGGGCTCCAGAGTTCAGTGAGATAAAGAGGGAGTGAGTTGGGGAGAGAGGGTGTGAAGAAAAGAAGAGATAACACCAGGCAGAAGAACAGAAAGTGCAGGGCATTTTCTATCCCGGGGGAGGGGAAGACTGCCTCTTGGGATGTCGGGGAAGACTGCCTCTTGGGACGTTGGGGAAGACTGCCTCTTGGGACGTTGGGGAAGACTGCCTCTTGGGATGTCAGGGAAGACTGCCTCTTGGGACGTTGGGGAAGACTGCCTCTTGGGATGTCGGGAAAGACTGCCTCTTGGGATGTCGGGGAAGACTGCCTCTTGGGACGTCGGGGAAGACTGCCTCTTGGGACGTTGGGGAAGACTGCCTCTTGGGACGTTGGGGAAGACTGCCTCTTGGGACGTTGGGGAAGACTGCCTCTTGGGACGTTGGGGAAGACTGCCTCTTGGGACGTTGGGGAAGACTGCCTCTTGGGACGTCGGGGAAGACTGCCTCTTGGGATGTTGAGGAAGGCTGCATCTTGGGACGTTGGGGAAGACTGCCTCTTGGGATGTCGGGGAAGGCTGCATCTTGGGACGTTGAGGAAGGCTGCATCTTGGGACGTCGGGGAAGGCTGCCTCTTGGGAGGTTGTCCACTGGTGATTAGCTGCTGTTTGTGTCAGGGTCATGATACATGACTTATTGATGGCTGTTGTCTAATAGGACATTCCTGTCATCACCATAGAGACCAGGCAGTGACTGTCATCACCATAGAGACCAGGCGCTGACTGACAGGAGATGTGGAGTGATGTGTTGGGGTGATATTACAAAACTTGGGCAATATCTGGGCAATATAAAATACATATATGTTTTGTTTGTCCGCATAGGAAAAACCTTTTTGGTTTCAGGTAGAACATTTTGCTGGTGAAAGGGTTCCACGTAGAACCATAGGGTTCTCCTATGGGGACAACTGAATAACCCTTTATGGTTTTAGGTAGCACCTTCTTTTGTAAGGATGCAGGGCAAAACAGAGCTAATCAAAACAGTGCAAAGCAACGTAAATCTTTAATCTACAGACAGTTAACCAAAACATAATTATGATATAATTGTGGAAAATGTACATTTATACTGTGTATTTGAGAGTAGGATAATTATTGGTGTGGTTATTATCTGAGGTAAAACATTGATTACACAAGTGGGAAGTGGGAAGAAACACACACTCGCACACACACACACACACACACACACACACAATCCCAACCAAATCAAACACATCGTATCGTATTTGATCATGTGTCAACGCTGATGCTTCTTTTTTTCGCTTCAGGATCACGTTTTGCCACATCCCCTTCCAGAGTAAATGGCTGTACGTGGGCACAGAGCGTGGCAACACACACATCGTCAACATCGAATCCTTCGTTCTGTCTGGATACGTCATCATGTGGAACAAGGCCATAGAGTTGTGAGTTAAATCATCAGATTATACGCAAATGATCAACTGTCAATGATTACCATAATGAGAAGGATTACTGTATGACAGCGTTGAGTTAAAAGCGGTGATGATGTCATGTCGTTCTGTCCTAAAACCTCTTACTCTGTCACCTCATGTTGTTCTGTCCAAAAAAACCTCTTACTCTGTCACCTCATGTTGTTCTGTCCTAAAACCTCTTACACTGTCACCTCATGCCGTTCTGTCCTAAAACCTCTTACACTGTCACCTCATGTCGTTCTGTCCAAAAAAAAACTCTTACACTGTCACCTCATGTCGTTCTGTCCAAAAAAAACTCTTACACTGTCACCTCATGTCGTTCTGTCCTAAAACCTCTTACTCGGTCACCTCGTGTCGTTCTGTCCTAAAACCTCTTACTCGGTCACCTCGTGTCGTTCTGTCCTAAAACCTCTTACTCTGTCACCTCATGTTGTTCTGTCCTAAAACCTCTTACACTGTCACCTCATGCCGTTCTGTCCTAAAACCTCTTACACTGTCACCTCATGTCGTTCTGTCCTAAAACCTCTTGCACTGTCACCTCGTGTCATTTGTCAACTAATCCCAGTTGAAAGTTGGTAACCTAACTTTGCTCACGTTGCCATGACGGCGGTGTTAGATCGTGGTCATGCAATAGCTGCGACTACTTAACATGCAGAGAGGCACATGCACCGTCACCGTGGAGTATGTGTTGAGTGGGTTTTGAAGAGTAGTTCAATGAAATTGAAACATGCATGTTTTCCATCCTCAACAAAATATTGAACTGGAGAGCCATCGAAGCTCGTGTTGTTTGATTGAGCTGAAGTGCTTCTTCCTCTCTCAGTACTCCTCCCGTGCTCCTTCACGGGGAAAGCAACCCTCTAACGCAAACTAACTGCAGAGGAGAAGGAGATTTGTTTTTCCCTCCGCTCAGTCATGCTCGAGTAGGTTGGTGTGTGTGTGTGTGTGTGTGTGTGTGTTCATTTGCTGGAACTAAGTAAGACCTTCCACAGGTATTAAATTGGAAGTTTTATTTTCATGACATTTACCATATGGACTTTCAGGCTTAACTCAAATTAAGGTGGAGGAGAAGTGATTAAACTTTCAGCTCAATACACAATCACACGTTAAGTGTGCACACACACACGCACACACACGCATGCACAGGCACACACAAATACACACACACACGCACACACACGCACAGGCACACGCAAATACACACACATACACACACCTAATTACACACCATTTTTTTTAAAACTCTTTTCCTTTAAGACCGTAAGCTTGCGCCAAGACACTCATTACATGGTGTTTGTATCTCCCTCCTGAGTACTGACTGAGCGGGGGTTTGTATCTCCCTCCTGAGTACTGACTGAACGGGGGTTTGTTTCTCCCTCCTGAGTACTGACTGAGCGGGGGTTTTATCTCCCTCCTGAGTACTGACTGAGCGGGTGTTTGTATCTCCCTCCTGAGTATTGACTGAGCGGGTGTTTGTATCTCCCTCCTGAGTATTGACTGAGCGGGTGTTTGTATCTCCCTCCTGAGTATTGACTGAGCGGGTGTTTGTATCTCCCTCCTGAGTACTGACTGAGCGGGTGTTTGTATCTCCCTCCTGAGTACTGACTGAGCGGGGGTTTGTAGCTCCCTCCTGAGTATTGACTGAGCGGGTGTTTGTATCTCCCTCCTGAGTATTGACTGAGCGGGGGTTTGTATCTCCCTCCTGAGTACTGACTGAACGGGTGTTTGTATCTCCCTCCTGAGTACTGACTGAACGGGTGTTTGTATCTCCCTCCTGAGTACTGACTGAGCGGGTGTTTGTATCTCCCTCCTGAGTATTGACTGAGCGGGGGTTTGTTTCTCCCTCCTGAGTACTGACTGAGCGGGGGTTTGTATCTCCCTCCTGAGTACTGACTGAGCGGGTGTTTGTATCTCCCTCCTGAGTATTGACTGAACGGGTGTTTGTATCTCCCTCCTGAGTACTGACTGAACGGGTGTTTGTATCTCCCTCCTGAGTACTGACTGAACGGGTGTTTGTATCTCCCTCCTGAGTACTGACTGAGAGGGGGTTTGTATCTCCCTCCTGCGTACTGACTGAGCGGTGAGACACGAGGCATATTCAATTAATCTCAATAGAGCTGCAGTGCTGTCAGGAAAGGGATTTATTATACCACACATTGGCATTTCCTGCAACAACAAAAAAGGGCGATCAAATTAAAATCCCACATTTGTAAAGCAAGTATGCCTGCTGCACTTTATTCACAGCTTCCAGGACGGGGCCAGGAGACCATCTACTACCCATAATGCTGTTGTCTGGGTCTTTACCTCCAGTGCTCAGTACCGTACCTTACATTTTAGAATCTGTGTAAGAAAACAAGGATAAGTAAAGCAGAGCCTCAAATCAAAGGAAAAATCCCAGAAGCCTTGTGGGAAGCAGGAAGCTCGGTGGGAAAGCAGGAAGCTCGGTGGGAGAGCCAGAAGCTCGAATGGAAAGCAGGAAGCTCGGTGGGAAAGCAGGAAGCTAGGTGGGAAAGCAGGAAGCTCGGTGGGAAAGCAGGAAGCTCGGTGGGAAAGCAGGAAGCTCGGTGGGAAAGCCGGAAGCTCGGTGGGAAAGCAGGAAGCTCGAATGGAAAGCCGGAAGCTCGGTGGGAAAGCAGGAAGCTCGGTGGGAAAGCTGGAAGCTCGAATGGAAATCCGGAAGCTCGGTGGGAAAGCAGGAAGCTCGGTGGGAAAGCTGGAAGCTCGGTGGGAAAGCAGGAAGCTCGGCGGGAAAGCTGGAAGCTCGGTGGGAAAGCAGGAAGTTCGGTGGGAAAGCAGGAAGTTCGGTGGGAAAGCAGGAAGCTCGGTGGGAAAGCTGGAAGCTCGAATGGAAAACAGGAAGCTCGGTGGGAAAGCAGGAAGCTCGATGGGAAAGCAGGAAGCTCGGTGGGAAAGCAGGAAGCTCGGTGGGAAAGCAGGAAGCTCGGTGGGAAAGCAGGAAGCTCGATGGAAGGGAACATGCTTCATTAAGACGACAGGGCTCCTTCCTTCCTAATCACTTCTCCTGCTCCAGCTCATATTTTACAAGACAAAAGTGTCCAAAATGTATAAAAAAGAAACTCTAAAATAAAAGAGTTGGAAAAATTATTCAAAATGTTGACATGATATTATTCATACTGTTTACTGGTCTCTATAAAGCTCAGTGTTTGAGCAGTCACTCCCTGATTCCCTATACCTTCCTTAATTAGCACATTATTTTCAAATGAGTTTATCAGTCTAATTTAATCTGGTTCAGGCCAGCAGCCTACTGTTTTATTGTCTGTTGATGACGGCGTGCGGAGATAGACGTGTGTGTGTATGTGTTTGTGTGTGAGTGTGTGTGAGTGAGTGTGAATTACCATGATTCTACTCAGCTTGACTGGCTCGGGGACCCAAGGATGTTGGGAAATTTGTTTGTCAACATCAGGCATTTCTCCTGAGAAAGGGAGAGATTGGGGGGGGGGGGGGGGGGGGGGGTAGAGAAAAAGAGAGAGAGAGAGACAGCCATTCTGAATCAACAAGAGAAAGGGGAGTGCACTGCCACTGTGACTGGCATTACTGCAGACCCAGTATATATTGGCTGTCATTACTGCAGACCCAGTATATATTGACTGTCATTACTGCAGGCCCAGTATATATTGGCTGTCATTACTGCAGACCCAGTATATATTGACTGTCATTACTGCAGGCCCAGTATATATTGACTGTCATTACTGCAGGCCCAGTATATATTGGCTGTCATTACTGCAGACCCAGTATATATTGACTGTCATTACTGCAGGCCCAGTATATATTGGCTGTCATTACTGCAGACCCAGTATATATTGACTGTCATTACTGCAGGCCCAGTATATATTGGCTGTCATTACTGCAGACCCAGTATATATTGGCTGTCATTACTGCAGACCCAGTATATATTGACTGTCACTACTGCAGACCCAGTATAGATTGACTGTCATTACTGCAGACCCAGTATATATTGACTGTCATTACTGCAGACCCAGTATATATTGGCTGTCATTACTGCAGACCCAGTATATATTGACTGTCATTACTGCAGACCCAGTATAGTGTATATTGACTGTCACTACTGCAGACCCAGTATAGTGTATATTGACTGTCATTACTGCAGACCCAGTATATATTGACTGCCACTGCTGCAGACCCAGTATATATTGGCTGTCATTACTGCAGACCCAGTATATATTGACTGTCATTACTGCAGGCCCAGTATATATTGGCTGTCATTACTGCAGACCCAGTATATATTGACTGTCATTACTGCAGGCCCAGTATATATTGGCTGTCATTACTGCAGACCCAGTATATATTGTCTGTCATTACTGCAGGCCCAGTATATATTGACTGTCACTACTGCAGACCCAGTATATATTGACTGTCACTACTGCAGACCCAGTATATATTGACTGTGGAGTGCCTGGTACCAAAGCCCTGAGCCTTAGTCACTCAGCACTGTTTCCTTTAATTGTCATGTTGTTGTTTGGGCAACGTACAGTTATCCTCATCAAATCAAATCAAATCAAATGTATTTATATAGCCCTTCGTACATCAGCTGATATCTCAAAGTGCTGTACAGAAACCCAGCCTAAAACCCCAAACAGCAAGCAATGCAGGTGTAGAAGCACGGTGGCTAGGAAAAACTCCCTAGAAAGGCCAAAACCTAGGAAGAAACCTAGAGAGGAACCAGGCTATGTGGGGTGGCCAGTCCTCTTCTGGCTGTGCCGGGTGGAGATTATAACAGAACATGGCCAAGATGTTCAAATGTTCATAAATGACCAGCATGGTCGAATAATAATAAGGCAGAACAGTTGAAACTGGAGCAGCAGCACAGTCAGGTGGAAGTTGAAACTGGAGCAGCAGCATGGCCAGGTGGACTGGGGACAGCAATGAGTCATCATGTCAGGTAGTCCTGACACTCAATCCTCATCAGCTGTAATGCTATGGGATGTGACAGTCAACCAGTGAAGAGACATCTTGTCGTGTTGTTGCTTGGGCAATGTACAGTTATTGTAACGGCGTTCTTCGTTTGTAGAAAGAGAGTCGGACCGAAATGCAGCGTGGTGGTTACTCATGTTCTTTAATGAATGAAAAGTGACGATACATGAAATAACTTAATAAATACAAAAACAACAAACGGAACGTGAAACCTAATACAGCCTATCTGGTGAACACAACACAGAGACAGGAACAATCACCCACGAAATACAAAGTGAAACTCAGGCTACCTAAATACGGTTCCCAATCAGAGACAACAAGAAACACCTGACTGATCGAGAACCGCCTCAGGCAGCCCAAACCTAACTAGACACACCCCTAATCATAGCAATCCCAATCCTATAAAACCCCAATGCGAAACACAACACGTAAACCCATGTCACACCCTGGCCTGACCAAAATATATAACGAAAACACAAAAACCCAAGACCAAGGCGTGACAGAACCCCCCCCCCCCCCCCCCCCCCCCCCCCCCAAGGTGCGGACTCCCGGACGCACCTCAAAACCATAGGGAGGGTCCGGGTGGGCGTCTGTCATTGGTGGCGGCTCCGGCTCGGGACGTGGACCCCACTTCATTAATGTCCTCGTTCCTCCCCTTCGCGTCCTGGGATAATCCACCCTCGCCGCCGACCATGGCCTAATAGTCCTCACCCAGAACCCCACAGAACTAAGGAGCAGCTCGTGACTGAGGGGCATCTCGGGACTGAGGGACAGCTCGGGACTGAGGGGCAGCCCGGAACTGAGGGGCAGCCCGGAACTGAGGGGCAGCCCGGAACTGAGGGGAAGCCCAGTACTGAGAGGAAGCCCAGTACTGAGAGGAAGCCCAGTACTGAGAGGAAGCCCAGTACTGAGAGGAAGCCCAGTACTGAGATGAAGCTCAGGTAGGTAGTAGGCTCCGGTAGATCCTGGCTGGCTGGCGGATCTGGAAGATTCAGGTTGACTAGCAGATCTGGAAGATTCTGGTTGACTGGCGGATCTAGCTGCTCTATGCAGACTGACAGCTCTGACTGCTCCATGCAGGCTGACAGCTCCTTGCAGACTGGCAGCTCTTTGCAGACTGACAGCTCTGACTGCTCCATGCAGGCTGACAGCTCCTTGCAGACTGACAGCTCCTTGCAGACTGACAGCTCCCTGCAGACTGACAGCTCCTTGCAGACTGACAGCTCTGACTGCTCCATGCAGACTGGCAGCTCCTTGCAGACTGGCAGCTCCTTGCAGACTGGCAGCTCCTTGCAGACTGACAGCTCTGGCTGCTTCATGCAGACTGACAGCTCCTTGCAGACTGGCAGCTCCTTGCAGACTGACAGCTCCTTGCAGACTGACAGCTCCTTGCAGACTGACAGTTCCCTGCAGACTGGCAGCTCCTTGCAGACTGGCAGCTCCTTGCAGACTGGCAGCTCCTTGCAGACTGGCAGCTCCTTGCAGACTGGCAGGTCCTTGCAGACTGACAGCTCCCTGCAGACTGGCAGCTCAGGCTGCCTCAAACAGGCAGGAGGCTCCGGCAGCGCTGTAGAGAGAGAAGGCTCTGATAGCGCAGAACAGGCGGGAGACTCCGACAGCGCAGGAGAGGAGGAAAATGCTGGCTGCGCTGAACAGGCGGGAGACTCCGACAGAGCAGGAGAGGCGAGGCGCACTGTAGGCCTGATGCGTGGTGCGGGCACTGGTGATACTGGAGCGAGGACATGCACAGGAAGCCTGGTGCGGGGAGCTGCTACCGGAGGACTGGTGTGTGGAGGTGGCTCTGGATAGACCGGACCGTGCAGGCGCACTGGAGCTCTTGAGCACCGAGCCTGCCCAAGCTTACCTGGCTCGATGCCCACTCTAGCCCGGCCAATACGAAGGGCTGGTATGAACCGTACCGGGCTATGCACCCGCACTGGAGACACCGTGCGCTCACTAGCATAACACGGTGCCTGCCCGGTCTCTTTAGCCCCCCGGTAGGCACAGGGAGTTTGCGCAGGTCTCCTACCTGGCATAGCCATACTCCCTGTAAGCCCCCCCCCCAGAAAATTGGGGGGCCGACTCTCAGGCTTCCATCCGCGTCGCCGTGCTGCCTCCTCATACCAGCGCCTCTCTGCTTTAGCCTCTAGTTCTTCCTTGGGACGGCGATATTCTCCAGGCTGAGCCCAGGGTCCTTTTCCGTCCAGTTCCTCCTCCCATGTCCAATACTCCAAGTGATGCAGCCTCTCCCACTGCAACTGCTCTTCACGATTAGCAGGGAGAGTTGGCTCAGGTCTGACACCCGACTCAGCCACTCTCCCTCTGAGCCCCCCCCAATACATTTTTGGGGGTGCATTTCGCGTTTCCTTGCCAACCGTGTTCCCTCGTATCGTCGACTCTTATCTCCGGCTGCCTCTGCTCTCCTCAGTGCTTCCACCTGTTCCCATGGGAGGCGATCTCTTCCAGCCAGTATCTCCTCCCAAGTGTAACAACCTTTGCCATCCAATACGTCTTCCCATGTCCATTCCTCCTTTCGCTTTTCCTGCGGTCGCTGCCTGTTTCCACGCTGCTCGGTCCGTGTGTGGTGGGTGATTCTGTAACGGCGTTCTTCGTTTGTAGAAAGAGAGTCGGACCGAAATGCAGCGTGGTGGTTACTCATGTTCTTTAATGAATGAAAAGTGACGATACATGAAATAACTTAATAAATACAAAAACAACAAACGGAACGTGAAACCTAATACAGCCTATCTGGTGACACAACACAGAGACAGGAACAATCACCCACGAAATACAAAGTGAAACTCAGGCTACCTAAATACGGTTCCCAATCAGAGACAACAAGAAACACCTGACTGATCGAGAACCGCCTCAGGCAGCCCAAACCTAACTAGACACACCCCTAATCATAGCAATCCCAATCCTATAAAACCCCAATGCGAAACACAACACGTAAACCCATGTCACACCCTGGCCTGACCAAAATATATAACGAAAACACAAAAACCTAAGACCAAGGCGTGACAGTCATCCTCATCAGCTGTAATGCTATGGGATGTGACACTGATCCAGTGAAGAGACATCTTGTCGTGTTGTTGTTTGGGCAACGTACAGTTATCCTCATCAGCTGTAATGCTATGGGATGTGACAGTCAACCAGTGAAGAGACATCTTGTCGTGTTGTTGCTTGGGCAACGTACAGTTATCCTCATCAGCTGTAATGCTATGGGATGTGACAGTCAACCAGTGAAGAGACATCTTGTCGTGTTGTTGCTTGGGCAACGTACAGTTATCCTCATCAGCTGTAATGCTATGGGATGTGACAGTCAACCAGTGAAGAGACATCTTGTCGTGTTGTTGCTTGGGCAATGTACAGTTATCCTCATCAGCTGTAATGCTATGGGATGTGACAGTCAACCAGTGAAGAGACATCTTGTCGTGTTGTTGCTTGGGCAACGTACAGTTATCCTCATCAGCTGTAATGCTATGGGATGTGACAGTCAGCCAGTGAAGAGACATCTTGTCATGTTGTTGTTTGGGCAACGTACAGTTATCCTCATCAGCTGTAATGCTATGGGATGTGACAGTCACCCAGTGAAGAGACATCTTGTCGTGTTAGGTATGCCCTTCCCAAATGTCTCCACCAGTGCCGAGGCAGGATGCAGGTATGACGCACAGGAACAGCATACAGATGCAGGATCTTAATTTGAATCCGTTTTTTTTTAAAGCAGAAAAATAATCCTGCAGCAACAGTGAATTATTTTTTTAAAAATTTGATTTAACTAGGCAAGTCAGTTAAGAACAAATTCTTATTTTCAATGACGGCCTAGGAACAGTGGGTTAACTGTCTGTTCAGGAGCAGAACGACAGATTTGTACCTTGTCAGCTCGGGGATTTGAACTTGCAACCTTCTGGTTACTAGTCCAACGCTCTAACCACTAGGCTACCCTGCCGCCTCTACACTCTAACCACTAGGCTACCCTGCCACCTCTACACTCTAACCACTAGGCTACCTGCCGCCTCTACACTCTAACAACTAGGCTACCCTGCCGCCTCTACACTCTAACCACTAGGCTACCCTGCCGCCTCTACACTCTAACCACTAGGCTACCTGCCGCCTCTACACTCTAACCACTAGGCTACCCTGCCACCTCTACACTCTAACCACTAGGCTACCCTGCCGCCTCTACACTCTAACCACTAGGCTACCCTGCCTCCTCTACACTCTAACCACTAGGCTACCTGCCACCTCTACACTCTAACCACTAGGCTACCTGCCGCCTCTACACTCTAACCACTAGGCTACCCTACCTCCTCTACACTCTAACCACTAGGCTACCTGCCGCCTCTACACTCTAACCACTAGGCTACCTGCCGCCTCTACACTCTAACCACTAGGCTACCTACCACCTCTACACTCTAACCACTAGGCTACGCTGCCACCTCTACACTCTAACCACTAGGCTACCCTGCCACCTCTACACTCTAACCACTAGGCTACCCTGCCACCTCTACACTCTAACCACTAGGCTACCCTGCCACCTCTACACTCTAACCACTAGGCTACCCTGCCACCTCTACACTCTAACCACTAGGCTACCCTGCCACCTCTACACTCTAACCACTAGGCTACCCTGCCGCCTCTACACTCTAACCACTAGGCTACCCTGCCTCCTCTACACTCTAACCACTAGGCTACCTGCCACCTCTACACTCTAACCACTAGGCTACCTGCCGCCTCTACACTCTAACCACTAGGCTACCTGCCACCTCTACACTCTAACCACTAGGCTACCTGCCGCCTCTACACTCTAACCACTAGGCTACCCTGCCACCTCTACACTCTAACCACTAGGCTACCTGCCACCTCTACACTCTAACCACTAGGCTACCCTGCCACCTCTACACTCTAACCACTAGGCTACCCTGCCACCTCTACACTCTAACCACTAGGCTACCCTGCCACCTCTACACTCTAACCACTAGGCTACCCTGCCACCTCTACACTCTAACCACTAGGCTACCTGCCACCTCTACACTCTAACCACTAGGCTACCCTGCCACCTCTACACTCTAACCACTAGGCTACCCTACCTCCTCTACACTCTAACCACTAGGCTACCTGCCGCCTCTACACTCTAACCACTAGGCTACCTGCCGCCTCTACACTCTAACCACTAGGCTACCTACCACCTCTACACTCTAACCACTAGGCTACGCTGCCACCTCTCCACTCTAACCACTAGGCTACCCTGCCACCTCTACACTCTAACCACTAGGCTACCCTGCCACCTCTACACTCTAACCACTAGGCTACCCTGCCACCTCTACACTCTAACCACTAGGCTACCCTGCCACCTCTACACTCTAACCACTAGGCTACCTGCCACCTCTACACTCTAACCACTAGGCTACCCTGCCACCTCTACACTCTAACCACTAGGCTACCCTACCTCCTCTACACTCTAACCACTAGGCTACCTGCCGCCTCTACACTCTAACCACTAGGCTACCTGCCGCCTCTACACTCTAACCACTAGGCTACCTACCACCTCTACACTCTAACCACTAGGCTACGCTGCCACCTCTACACTCTAACCACTAGGCTACCCTGCCACCTCTACACTCTAACCACTAGGCTACCTGCTACCTCTACACTCTAACCACTAGGCTACCTGCCGCCTCTACACTCTAACCACTAGGCTACCCTACCTCCTCTACACTCTAACCACTAGGCTACCCTGCCACCTCTACACTCTAACCACTAGGCTACCTGCCACCTCTACACTCTAACCACTAGGCTACGCTGCCACCTCTACACTCTAACCACTAGGCTACCCTACCTCCTCTACACTCTAACCACTAGGCTACCCTGCCGCCTCCACACTCTAACCACTAGGCTACCTGCCGCCTCTACACTCTAACCACTAGGCTACCCTACCTCCTCTACACTCTAACCACTAGGCTACCTGCCGCCTCTACACTCTAACCACTAGGCTACCCTGCCACCTCTACACTCTAACCACTAGGCTACCTGCCACCTCTACACTCTAACCACTAGGCTACCCTGCCACCTCTACACTCTAACCACTAGGCTACCCTGCCACCTCTACACTCTAACCACTAGGCTACCTGCCACCTCTACACTCTAACCACTAGGCTACCCTGCCACCTCTACACTCTAACCACTAGGCTACCCTGCCACCTCTACACTCTAACCACTAGGCTACCTGCCACCTCTACACTCTAACCACTAGGCTACCTGCCGCCTCTACACTCTAACCACTAGGCTACCCTACCTCCTCTACACTCTAACCACTAGGCTACCCTGCCACCTCTACACTCTAACCACTAGGCTACCTGCCACTTCTACACTCTAACCACTAGGCTACGCTGCCACCTCTACACTCTAACCACTAGGCTACCTGCCACCTCTACACTCTAACCACTAGGCTACCCTGCCACCTCTACACTCTAACCACTAGGCTACCCTGCCACCTCTACACTCTAACCACTAGGCTACCCTGCCCCCTCTACACTCTAACCACTAGGCTACCCTGCCGCCTCTACACTCTAACCACAAGGCTACCCTACCACCTCTACACTCTAACCACTAGGCTACCCTGCCACCTCTACACTCTAACCACTAGGCTACCTACCTCCTCTACACTCTAACCACTAGGCTACCCTACCACCTCTACACTCTAACCACTAGGCTACCCTGCCACCTCTACACTCTAACCACTAGGCTACCCTGCCACCTCTACACTCTAACCACTAGGCTACCCTGCCACCTCTACACTCTAACCACTAGGCTACCCTGCCACCTCTACACTCTAACCACTAGGTTACCCTGCCACCTCTACACTCTAACCACTAGGCTCTAACCACTAGGCTACCCTACCACCTCTACACTCTAACCACTAGGCTACCCTGCCACCTCTACACTCTAACCACTAGGCTACCCTGCCACCTCTACACTCTAACCACTAGGCTACCTACCTCCTCTACACTCTAACCACTAGGCTACCTACCACCTCTACACTCTAACCACTAGGCTACCCTGCCACCTCTACACTCTAACCACTAGGCTACCCTGCCGCCTCTACACTCTAACCACTAGGCTACCCTGCCACCTCTACACTCTAACCACTAGGCTACCCTGCCACCTCTACACTCTAACCACTAGGCTACCCTACCTCCTCTACACTCTAACCACTAGGCTACCCTGCCACCTCTACACTCTAACCACTAGGCTACCCTGCCACCTCTACACTCTAACCACTAGGCTACCCTGCCACCTCTACACTCTAACCACTAGGCTACCCTGCCCCCTCTACACTCTAACCACTAGGCTACCCTGCCGCCTCTACACTCTAACCACAAGGCTACCCTACCACCTCTACACTCTAACCACTAGGCTACCCTGCCACCTCTACACTCTAACCACTAGGCTACCTGCCACCTCTACACTCTAACCACTAGGCTACCTACCTCCTCTACACTCTAACCACTAGGCTACCTACCACCTCTACACTCTAACCACTAGGCTACCCTGCCTCCTCTACACTCTAACCACTAGGCTACCCTGCCACCTCTACACTCTAACCACTAGGCTACCCTGCCACCTCTACACTCTAACCACTAGGTTCTAACCACTAGGCTACCCTGCCACCTCTACACTCTAACCACTAGGCTACCTACCTCCTCTACACTCTAACCACTAGGCTACCCTGCCACCTCTACACTCTAACCACTAGGCTACCTGCCACCTCTACACTCTAACCACTAGGCTACCCTGCCACCTCTACACTCTAACCACTAGGCTACCCTCCCACCTCTACACTCTAACCACTAGGCTACCCTGCCCCCTCTACACTCTAACCACTAGGCTACCTACCACCTCTACACTCTAACCACTAGGCTACCCTGCCACCTCTACACTCTAACCACTAGGCTACCCTGCCGCCTCTACACTCTAACCACTAGGCTACCCTGCCACCTCTACACTCTAACCACTAGGCTACCCTGCCACCTCTACACTCTAACCACTAGGCTACCCTACCTCCTCTACACTCTAACCACTAGGCTACCCTGCCACCTCTACACTCTAACCACTAGGCTACCCTGCCACCTCTACACTCTAACCACTAGGCTACCCTGCCACCTCTACACTCTAACCACTAGGCTACCCTGCCCCCTCTACACTCTAACCACTAGGCTACCCTGCCGCCTCTACACTCTAACCACAAGGCTACCCTACCACCTCTACACTCTAACCACTAGGCTACCCTGCCACCTCTACACTCTACCCACTAGGCTACCTGCCACCTCTACACTCTAACCACTAGGCTACCTACCTCCTCTACACTCTAACCACTAGGCTACCTACCACCTCTACACTCTAACCACTAGGCTACCCTGCCTCCTCTACACTCTAACCACTAGGCTACCCTGCCACCTCTACACTCTAACCACTAGGCTACCCTGCCACCTCTACACTCTAACCACTAGGTTCTAACCACTAGGCTACCCTGCCACCTCTACACTCTAACCACTAGGCTACCTACCTCCTCTACACTCTAACCACTAGGCTACCCTGCCACCTCTACACTCTAACCACTAGGCTACCTGCCACCTCTACACTCTAACCACTAGGCTACCCTGCCACCTCTACACTCTAACCACTAGGCTACCCTGCCACCTCTACACTCTAACCACTAGGCTACCCTGCCACCTCTACACTCTAACCACTAGGCTACCTGCCACCTCTACACTCTAACCACTAGGCTACCCTGCCGCCTCTACACTCTAACCACTAGGCTACCTGCCACCTCTACACTCTAACCACTAGGCTACCTGCCGCCTCTACACTCTAACCACTAGGCTACCCTACCACCTCTACACTCTAACCACTAGGCTACCTGCCACCTCTACACTCTAACCACTAGGCTACCTGCCACCTCTACACTCTAACCACTAGGCTACCCTGCCACCTCTACACTCTAACCACTAGGCTACCTGCCACCTATACACTCTAACCACTAGGTTACCCTGCCACCTCTACACTCTAACCACTAGGCTACCTGCCACCTCTACACTCTAACCACTAGGCTACCCTGCCACCTCTACACTCTAACCACTAGGCTACCTGCCACCTATACACTCTAACCACTAGGCTACCCTACCTCCTCTACACTCTAACCACTAGGCTACCTACCTCCTCTACACTCTAACCACTAGGCTACCCTGCCGCCCCATTATTTGCATTATGTGGATTATTATTCATGTAAAAAAAAAATTGGGGTTGATACATAACATGCCCAACCCCACTCACTCACATACACAGAAAATTACTATTGCAACCTATTTAATACAGGTAATTGTCTCTCTTTCATGTAGTATCTTTCAGAAACTATATATATATATATATATATATAAATACATGTTTTCTTCTCTCAGTAGGATGAAGAACAGAATCTATATGTAGTCGTTAATATGACGTTACAGATATGTTCTGGAGAGAGAGAGAAACATCAAAGATCTGGTATTTTTTTCTGGTCTGTTAGGGGGATACAAGAGAACAGAGGCTAATTCTTTCTGAGCAACCCTTTCCCGTTCATTGCCAGACAAAGTGTGCCCAAATGGAGACAAAAAACATGAAACAAAAGTATAATTTCACCTGATCTTGGTTGTATATTCTCTGTATCAATACACTCTGTGAAGAGAGAATTCAGGGTAGTGGCTGGGTGAGTAAGTCATGCGTCAGCGTAGACAGTCGTTTTTAATCTTCTTGATGTAGGACCCCCCCCCCCCCCCGCTCGTGGCTCCCCTCCTTTCCATCCCAGCGTTACCGTGTCGACCGAGTGGAGCCAACCAAAACTCGCCCCCTGCGGCTCCTACAGCTCCAGCAGGCTGGCACTGTGTGTGCGTGTGTGTGTGCGCGTGCGTGCGTGCGTGCAGCCTGGCAGAGTGATGAGTCTGCGGGGAGGGCTCTCCGACAGACAGAATCAGCGGTGTGGTGACCTCTCCCTCAGCGGAGACATACATGTTTTCACCATGACACACTGTCTCAGTGTGAGAGCTCAATACAGCCCAGATGGATCTGAAGGTGTGAAATGATCTCCAGAGAGGAGACATGAATTTTAGACTTATAGAGTTTTAGTGTTTTAGACTTTTAGTGTTGTGGTGTTGTGGTGTTGTAGTGTTGTAGTGTTGTAGTGTTGTAGTGTTGTGGTGTTGTAGTGTTGTGGTGTTGTAGTGTTGTAGTGTTGTAGTGTTGTGGTGTTGTAGTGTTGTAGTGTTGTAGTGTTGTGGTGTTGTAGTGTTGTAGTGTTGTGGTGTTGTGGTGTTGTAGTGTTGTAGTGTTGTGGTGTTGTAGTGTTGTGGTGTTGTAGTGTTGTAGTGTTGTGGTGGTGTTGTAGTGTTGTGGTGTTGTAGTGTTGTAGTGTTGTAGTGTTGTAGTGTTGTAGTGTTGTAGTGTTGTGGTGTTGTGGTGTTGTAGTGTTGTAGTGTTGTAGTGTTGTAGTGTTGTTGTGGTGTTGTAGTGTTGTAGTGTTGTGGTGTTGTAGTGTTGTAGTGTTGTGGTGGTGTAGTGTTGTAGTGTTGTGGTGTTGTAGTGTTGTGGTGTTGTAGTGTTGTAGTGTTGTGGTGTTGTAGTGTTGTAGTGTTGTGGTGTTGTAGTGTTGTGGTGTTGTAGTATTGTAGTGTTGTGGTGTTGTAGTGTTGTGGTGTTGTAGTGTTGTGGTGGTGTTGTAGTGTTGTGGTGTTGTAGTGTTGTAGTGTTGTAGTGTTGTAGTGTTGTAGTGTTGTGGTGTTGTGGTGTTGTAGTGTTGTAGTGGTGTAGTGTTGTAGTGTTGTGGTGTTGTAGTGTTGTGGTGTTGTAGTGTTGTAGTGTTGTGGTGTTGTAGTGTTGTAGTGTTGTGGTGTTGTAGTGTTGTGGTGTTGTAGTATTGTAGTGTTGTGGTGTTGTAGTGTTGTAGTGTTGTGGTGTTGTGGTGTTGTGGTGTTGTAGTGTTGTAGTGTTGTAGTATTGTAGTGTTGTGGTGTTGTAGTGTTGTAGTGTTGTAGTGTTGTGGTGTTGTAGTGTTGTAGTGTTGTGGTGTTGTAGTGTTGTGGTGTTGTAGTGTTATGGTGTTGTGGTGTTGTGGTGTTGTAGTGTTGTAGTGTTGTGGTGTTGTAGTGTTGTGGTGTTGTAGTGTTGTAGTGTTGTGGTGTTGTAGTGTTGTAGTGTTGTGGTGTTGTAGTGTGGTAGTGTTGTAGTGTTGTGGTGTTGTAGTGTTGTGGTGTTGTAGTGTTGTGGTGTTGTAGTGGTGTTGTAGATTTGTAGTGTTGTGGTGTTGTAGTGTTGTGGTGTTGTAGTGTTGTAGTGTTGTGGTGTTGTAGTGTTGTAGTGTTGTAGTGTTGTGGTGTTGTAGTGTTGTAGTGTTGTGGTGTTGTAGTGTTGTGGTGTTGTAGTGTTGTGGTGTTGTGGTGTTGTAGTGTTGTGGTGTTGTAGTGTTGTGGTGTTGTGGTGTTGTGGTGTTGTTGTGGTGTTGTGGTATTGTAGTGTTGTAGTGTTGTGGTGTTGTGGTGTTGTAGTGTTTGTAGTGTTGTGGTGTTGTGGTGTTGTAGTGTTGTGGTGTTGTAGTGTTGTAGTGTTGTGGTGTTGTAGTGTTGTGGTGTTGTAGTGTTGTAGTGTTGTGGTGTTGTAGTGCTGTAGTGTTGTGGTGTTGTAGTGTTGTAGTGTTGTAGTGTTGTAGTGTTGTGGTGTTGTAGTGTTGTAGTGTTGTGGTGTTGTAGTGTTGTAGTGTTGTAGTGTTGTGGTGTTGTAGTGTTGTAGTGTTATAGTGTTGTGGTGTTGTTGTGGTGTTGTAGTGTTGTAGTGTTGTAGTGTTTTAGTGTTGTCCCTCAGAACCTCTTTGAAAGACTGCGTATAAAAGGTCACAGAGATGTGAAGGTTAAATGATTTAGCCTTTTTCTATGAATTGATAGTTTATAATAGATGAGCTCACAACGCTGTAACATTTGGGTGGTGTCCTGACTCCCTGAGGTCATTAAAGATCCCATGACACTTATCGTAAGAGTTAGGGGTGTTAACCCCGGTGTCCTGACTCCCTGAGGTCATTAAAGATCCCATGACACTTATCGTAAGAGTTAGGGGTGTTAACCCCGGTGTCCTGACTCCCTGAGGTCATTAAAGATCCCATGACACTTATCGTAAGAGTTAGGGGTGTTAACCCCGGTGTCCTGACTCCCTGAGGTCATTAAAGATCCCATGACACTTATCGTAAGAGTTAGGGGTGTTAACCCCGGTGTCCTGACTCTTTGAGGTCATTAAAGATCCCATGGCACTTAGTGTAAGAGTAGGGATGTTAACCCCAGTGTCCTGGCTAAATTCCCAATCTGGCCCTCAAACCATCACAGTCACCTAATAATCCCCAGTTTACAATTGGCTCATTCCTCCCCCTCCTCTCCCCTGTAACTATTCCCCAGGTCGTTGCTGCAAATGAGAACGTGTTCTCAGTCAACTTACCTGGGAAAATAACAAATAAATAAAATAAATAAATGTACACAGTGTAAATACACGGTGCAATGAAGGAGGCAATGTGTGTATGTGTCCGTGCATGTGTATACGTAAACTCAGCAAAAAAAGAAATGTCCTCTCACTGTCAACTGTGTTTATTTTCAGCAAAGTTGTGTAAACATTGTGTACATATTTGTATGAACATAACAAGATTAAACAACTGAGACATAAACTGAACAAGTTCCACAGACATGCTGACTAACGGAAATGGAATAATGTGTCCCTGAACAAAGGGAGGGGGGTCAAAATCAAAAGTAACAGTCAGTATCTGGTGTGGCCACCAGCTGCATTAAGTACTGCAGTGCATCTTCTCCTCATGGACTGCACCAGATTTGCCAGTTCTTGCTGTGAGATGTTACCCCACTCTTCCACCAAGGCACCTGAAAGTTCCCGGACATTTCTGGGGGGAATGGCCCTTGCCCTCACCCTCCTATCCAACAGGTCCCAGTCGTGCTCAATGAGATTGAGATCCGGGCTCTTCGCTGGCCATGGCAGAACACTGACATTCCTGTCTTGCAGGAAATCACACACAGAACGAGCAGTATGGCTGGTGGCATTGTCATGCTGGAGGGTCATATCAGGATGAGCCTGCAGGAAGGGTACCACATGAGGGAGGAGGATGTCTTCCCTGTAACGCACAGCGTTGAGATTGCCTGCAATGACAACAAGCTCAGTCCGATGATGCTGTGACACACCGCCCCAGACCATGATGGACCCTCCACCTACATATCGATCCCTCTCCAGAGTACAGGCCTCGGTGTAACGCTCATTCCTTCTACGATAAATGCAAATCTGACCAGCACCCCTGGTGAGACAAAACCACGCCTGATCAGTAAAGAGCACTTTGACCGTAATTGCCTACCGTCTGTACACTGTTGGTGTCTTAGCGACTGTTCCACAGGTGCATGTTCATTGATTGTTTATGGTTCATGGGAAACAGTGTTTCAACCCTTTACAATGAAGATCTGTGAAGTTATTTGGATTTTTACTAATTATCTTTTGAAAGACATGGTCCTGAAAAAGGGACTTCTTTTTTTGCTGAGTTTGTGTGTCTTTATCTGTGTGTGTGTATGTGTGTTTATGTTTGTGTCTATATGTCTTTGTGTGATTTTTTAAGTGTCGTTGCATGTGTGTGTGTGTGTGTGTGTGTGTGTCTGTGTCTTTGTGTTTCTGTCTTTGTGTGTGTGTGTCTCTCTGCGTGTGTGTGTGTGTGTGTGTGTTTGTCTCTCTGTGTGTGTGTGTGTGTGTATGTGTCTCTCTGTGTGTGTGTGTGTGTCTCTCTGTGTGTGTGTGTCTCTGTGTGTGTGTGTGTCTCTCTGTGTGTGTGTGTATGTGTCTCTCTGTGTGTGTGTATGTGTCTTTCTGTGTGTGTGTGTGTGTGTGTCTCTGTGTGTGTGTGTGTGTCTGCACAGAGTTGGGTAAAGCTTTTTTTTGCTCCCTTCATGTGGAACAACTTCCAGAGCTGAACTGAGATGTTCTGGTCCCCCTTGGTCAGTTCAGAGTCGTGATCAGAGACCTCTACGTTGATAAATCTGTCTGTAATGTTGTATATTGTATATGTGTTTGTTGTATATACGCAGGGCTCATCTGTAAAAGAGACCCTAGTCTCAGTATGACTTACCTGTCAAAATAAAGGTTCATTAAACAATACATTTTTTTTTATTATCCTCACCGACCCAACAACAACAGACTCGCTGGACTCTTGCGTTGCCATGTCTCCCCGGGACCTCCCGGAGCACAAGGTGTATTTGGTCACAGCAGTGGTAATCTGTACCGCGGCCAGTCTCCTCTCCTTGGAGGGCGGGTGTAAGACTGTGATTCTGCCTGTGCTAGCGGCTAGCGTAGCGCGGTGAGAACCAGGGTCAGTCCAGAGCTGTGTTCGAAAACTCATACTAACCCCACTAACCGTACTATTTGTGATGTAAATTCAGTATGTAGTATGATTATTGGTCATAGAATGGATTTCGTTAGTACAACAGAAGTTCCCGGATGTCGTACTACATTCGCCAAAATACGAAGTATACAAGCAGAGGACACTATTTCCGTGCTTTTTATAGGGCCCATAATGCAATTCCTCCCGAAAATGGGCGTGGCTTCACAACGTTGTCAGCGGAAAATGCCGTCATTCCCGCCATTCTTAACTAAATGGTCGTTGTGCGTTCTCAGTGGATATGCAGGTGCATTGTAAATTCTCTCTGGCTATCTACTTCCGAATTCAGATCGCTCTCTTCTGAGTGTACCAGAGTGCAGAATAATTAATTTACAAACGCTCAACACCAGTTGAGACGACTAAAATGGTCAGAGTGGTGATGTTACTATAGTATTACTATACTACTGTATGGTGATATTACTATAGTATTACTATAGTACTGTATGGTGATGTTACTATAGTATTACTATAATACTGTATGGTGATATTACTATAATACTGTATGGTGATATTATTATAGTATTACTATAATACTGTATGGTGATATTACTATAGTATTACTATAATACTGTATGGCGATATTACTATAGTATTACTACAATACTGTATAGTGATATTACTATAGTATTACTATACTACTGTATTGTGATATTACTATAGTATTACTATACTACTGTATGGTGATATTACTATACTACTATATTGTGATATTACTACAGTATTACTATAATATATATGGTGATGTTACTATATCATTACTATACTACTGTATTGTGATAGTACTATACAACTGTATGGTGATATTACTATAGTATTATATATAGTATTACTATAATACTGTATGGTGATGTTACTATACTACTGTGTTGTGATATTACTATAATATAATATATAATATAATACTATAATAGTATTACTATACTACTGCATTGTGATATTACTATACTACTGCATTGTGATATTACTATAGTATTACTATAATACTGCATGGTGATGTTACTATAGTATTACTATACTACTGTATGGTTATATTACTATAGTATTACTATACAACCATATGGTGATATTAATCAAATCAAATGTATTTGTCACATACACATGGTTAGCAGATGTTAATGCGAGTGTAGCGAAATGCTATATTACTATACTACTGTATTGTGATATTACTATACTACTGTATGGTGATATTACTATAGTATTACTATACTACTGTATGGTGATGTTACTATAGTATTACTATACTACTGTATTGTGATATTACTATAGTATTACTATACTACTGTATTGTGATATTACTATAGTATTACTATAATACTGTATGGTGATATTACTATAGTATTACTATAATACTGTATTGTGATATTACTATACTAATGTATGGTGATATTACTATAGTATTACTATAATACTGTATGGTGATATTACTATAATATTATTATAATATTGTATGGTGATTTTACTATAGTATTACTATAATACTGTATGGTGATATTACTATAGTATTACTATAATACTGTATGGTGATGTTACTATAGTATTACTATAATACTGTATGGTGATGTTACTATAGTATTACTATAATACTGTATGGTGATGTTACTATACTAATGTATGGTGATATTACTATAGTATTACTATACTACTGTATTGTGATATTACTATAGTATTACTATAATACTGTATGGTGATGTTACTATACTAATGTATGGTGATATTACTATAGTATTACTATACTACTGTATTGTGATATTACTATAATATTACTATAATACTGTATGGTGATATTACTATAGTATTACTATACTACTGTATTGTGATATTACTATAATATTACTATACTACTGTATGGTGATGTTACTATAATATTACTATACTACTGTATTGTGATATTACTATAATATTACTATACTACTGTATGGTGATGTTACTATAATATTACTATACTACTGTATTGTGATATTACTATAATATTACTATACTACTGTATTGTGATATTACTATAATATTACTATAATACTGTATGGTGATGTTACTATAGTATTACTATAATACTGTATGGTGATATTACTATAGTATTACTATAATACTGTATGGTGATGTTACTATAGTATTACTATAATACTGTATGGTGATGTTACTATAGTATTACTATAATACTGTATTGTGATATTACTATAGTATTACTATAATACTGTATTGTGATATTACTATAGTATTACTATAATACTGTATTGTGATATTACTATAGTATTACTATAATACTGTATGGTGATGTTACTATAGTATTACTATAATACTGTATGGTGATGTTACTATACTAATGTATGGTGATATTACTATAGTATTACTATACTACTGTATTGTGATATTACTATAATATTACTATAATACTGTATGGTGATATTACTATAGTATTACTATACTACTGTATTGTGATATTACTATAGTATTACTATAATACTGTATTGTGATATTACTATAGTATTACTATAATACTGTATGGTGATATTACTATAGTATTACTATACTACTGTATTGTGATATTACTATAGTATTACTATAATACTGTATTGTGATATTACTATAGTATTACTATACTACTGTATGGTGATGTTACTATACTACTGTATTGTGATATTACTATAGTATTACTATACTACTGTATTGTGATATTACTATAGTATTACTATAATACTGTATTGTGATATTACTATAGTATTACTATACTACTGTATTGTGATATTACTTTACTGCTGTATAAACACAAATAAAGAAGATTCAACACTATATAAATATATTTACTCTCCACATTTGAATGAATATAGATGACCAGTGTTTCAGCTTGCAGGGCCTGCTGCAGGGCCACCTGAACCAGGATATGTAGTACTGTCTGGTGATATTACTATAGTATTACTATAATACTGTATGGTGATATTACTATAGTATTACTATAATACTGTATGGTGATATTACTATAGTACCAGGTTATGTATGACTGTATGGTGATATTACTATAGTATTACTATAATACTGTATGGTGATATTACTATAGTATTACTATAATACTGTATGGTGATATTACTATAGTATTACTATAATACTGTATGGTGATATTACTATAGTATTACTATAATACTGTATGGTGATATTACTATAGTATTACTACAATACTGTATAGTGATGTTACAGTGCCTTCTGCAGGGCCACCTGAACCAGGTTATGTATGACTGTATGGTGATGTTACAGTGCCTTCCACCTGAACCAGGTTATGTATGACTCTGCCATTGCCAAATCAAGCCTGGTTCCTGCTCTCTATTGGATTCAGCATGGCGCGTTATTTCTGTAACTCCCTAGTGTAGTGAACGGATGCTTGATTCTTTGGCTTTGCCGGCTCTGAAGCTGAAGGTCGCTAGTCACTATGCAGTTGTTTTTGATACTCTGTAGTCTGAAACGTGTATCTATTTGTTTACAACAGGTAAAAACATTTGAAAAAAGATTCATTTAAAGTAGATGGCAGCCTTTTGCACCGTCCCTTGGCTATCATTCTGAAAACATCTGCACTCATGTCCTTAACCTGATAGACCCTTTCCCTCTCCTTCTCTCATCGACAGAGCAACTAAAGCCCATCCAGGACCCGTAGTCCATCTGAGTGACAGCCCGAAGGATGAATGCAAGGTGAGTTGGAGGAAGAATAAAAACAACAAAACAACTCCATACCTCCTCCTTTCTCTCCTCTAGCAGAAACCCGGAGATTACCCCTTACTCTCTGTCACCTGTTACCTCAGGAGGGTGGTGGATCAGTGTAGCCTGGAGCTAGCTGTCTCTCTGCTACACAGACTGCTGCCTGTTCTTAGACTTGCTATTTTCTATACAGGATCAATGTCCCAACACGACACCAAAATGAGTCACTCCTGGCCTTCGGATTTACTGCGCACCTTCTGCTATTGGCTGTCCTCGTCCTCATCTCCCAGTGGGGACAGACCTGTGTCTCTGTCAGCACCGTGGGTCAGGCAGGGGTCAGGACTGTTATGGCCGTGGTCAGCGTTGTCGGGGCGTTTTGCCGGGGGCATCGAGGCATTAGGGGGATTCGCCACGGAAGAACTACTGGCGCTCTATGTGCGTGGGCTGTTCGTGTGACATAAAATGTAAGATGCTGTCAGAGAGAGAGAGAGAGAGAGAGAGAGAGAGAGAGAGAGAGAGAGAGAGAGAGAGAGAGAGAGAGATACAGAGAGAGAGAGAGAGAGAGAGAGAGAGAGAGAGAGAGAGAGAGAGAGAGAGAGAGAGAGACAGAGACAGAGATCAGTCGCAGGGGATATTGAGTATGTTTTGGGCTTGGATTTATTGCCTGAAGCGCATCAGACTTCTTCTGCCTTCCAAAGGACTTATCAATATTTGAATTCTGCCTCAGAGAGGTTTGCCATTTCATGTTTTTGTTTCTCTGAGTGTGTGGGCGTGTATGTCAGAGCCAATCAGTGTCATGGAGACAGGTAAAGGGGAGCAAGATGAGTCAGAGGCAGTCTTTCTTAGATTTAGACATGTCGTCGTCATTTTGACTAAAACATCATTAGGTCTTAG